>NC_136425.1:37495000-37567500 GCF_052625555.1 Lactuca saligna | reverse complement strand
CGGCACGTCTGGTCCACCCTCGTGGGGCCTATAGCCTATCCGGACCGCTCGCTGGGCCTTCTGTCTAACCGGTATGCCCTGGGTATGTTGGCCTACAGCACAAAGCAGGATCCACCTCAACCCAACTAGTCAACTCTTGGTAAAAGTCAAAGTCCTCAGTCAAGGTCAAACTTCCTGGCTGACTCTACTCGACGAGTCATCCCACTGACTCGTCGAGTCCCCATGCTCTGAAAACTCCCATATCGCGACCTAACTCGCCGAGTCCCACGAACTCTGAGTCACCTCTAGCTCAACTCACCGAGTCACAGCTCAACCAAAACGGTTAGGACTTCGCGACCAGAATCGCCGAGTCCAAGAACAGACTCGTCGAGTCCAAGGCCACCTTCAACAGACTCGTCGAGTTGTTCTTCCAACTCGTCGAGTCCCTTCCTATCTTCATCCAACTCGCCGAGTACACCCATGTGACTCGCCGAGTACCTCTAGTTCTTAATCCATACATTGGCTTTCCAAGCTATGCAGGGGCTCCAATCCATAGATCTACTCTTCCACAAGCTATTCCTCATGTAAAGTTTCAAACTTTACGTGAATCCAAAGAGATCTAAGCATAAAACACTCTTGGTCTATGGTTTGGGACAAAAAGGCTTCACTAACAACTCTTAGGCATGAACTTTATGGCTTCCTGGACCATTACAATCCTAGATCTGAGGTAGCAACCTCAGATCTTACACCAAACTCGAGATGGACCTCATTTGTGCTCCAAAAACCCCACAATTGATAAATCTAGATGCACAAAAGTTCAAGAATAGATCTCTTACCTCCAATGCAACCTCCTACTGGAGAATGCACCAAATCTCTACAAAGCCCCTTGCTCCAAATCTTCTTTCTCTTCAATTCCCCTCCAAGATTTCCTCCTCCAAGGCTCTAATTACTTACAACGGAAAGCTTAAACGAATCTAGGGCTTCTGGAACTCAAAGGGAAGGTAAAGAGGCTGGGGAGAGGGTATTATGTTCTTTATATAGGGCTCAACCTCCGGGATTAGGATTTTCTCCACACAACACCAACTCGCCGAGTCCACCCATGTGACTCGCCGAGTTGGTCACTTTAACACGCGACCCGTATCTTGACTCGACTCGCCGAGTCCATCCATCGACTCGCCGAGTCGACCTTCTTATTTACGCCATTATCCCTTCCACTTTACTTCTGAGTTCCAGGATGTTACAATTCTCCCCCACTTAAATTAGGCTTCATCCTCGAAGCCTGCGGCAACACAACTCCAGAAACTGTTCTCACAATGCACCACCTAGCATTAACCAAACCAGGTCCCTCAAAACACTATCATCGAAACCCAAAACCCAACTCTTCCCCTGCGGTGTCCTGACCACCGCCTCAAGCCGGCCACCAACTTCATCCTCTGATAACCACACTTATCAACTGAATACCACTCCATGGTACTTCACTTGTTCCAGATCACAACAATCACTTGACTCTTACGAGCTAGATATAACCTTGAACCACCGGGATCCCGATCCGGTACCGCACTGCTATCATTTTCCTTGTTAGACATTTCCTTCACTGAATTCACTGTAGAGACTTAACCTGCTCCCTTTTTGAGTCTAACTCTATCCCTTCCATGCTGACGGGATGGGACATCCTTCAGCTTTAGAGCAACTCCCATGAGTTCTCCTCTGCAATCACAAACACATGCTGAACTAGCTCTAGCATTCTCAAGTTGGGAAAACCCGACGCACTGACGACACATCCAAACATCCCCCATGATGAATTACCGCTACATGCATAATTTCTTGTTCACACCAAAATAGGAATCCAATACTCTATCCTTGCATCCTTTCCGAGCCTCTTTGCCTCTACACCCTCGGAATTCCTTTCGTGTCCTCCACAGACATCCAACCCGGATGTGGTTCCATACCACCGGCACAAACACACTGCTCAATAACCATGCTTGGAACACCTCAATCATACCTCCACGCTACTGCTTTTGCTTCCGTGAACTTACACTCCCTCTCGGAGCTACATACCTTTCCCTTTCCTTATCCAAGGAAATCTACTTCGCCGCCTTGTCACTACAACAAGTGCCACGGTGCTCGCCCAACGCTACACCATTCCCTTTTAGCATAACCGTTATTTCATGTACCACACATGCTCTAAATCTGCTCGCAAGGACTCTCGAGTCCATGCACTACCTTCCACTAATCATGATCTATGGGGACAGACCTTCTGATGCTATCACATCGCAACATACTCATTCCATCTCCTCGTACAGATCTATCAACACATGCATAGTCTTCAGCATGACTGGACCGCCTTACCAGGCCTTCAGCCAATTTGGACCACTCTCAGAACCTTCAGCATGTCTGGACTGCCCTCCAGGGCCTTCAGCCTGTCTGAACCGTCCCCGAGCCTTCAGCCTAACTGGTACGCCCATCGGCCTTCAGTCTGTCCGGACCGCTCGACTAGCATTTATCGTCCCAAATTATCCCTTTGGAAAAACTCTTCCATGCATACTGTTCTATCCCTCTAGGGGTTCCGAACTGTAACTCCATCCTACATACTTAATCCCGGCCTGATCCTAGTCCTTCCACAATCAGTCTCCCTTTTTACAAAACCATTGGTCTGTATCCCGCCCCGCTTACCTGTCGCTTGCTCATCCCAGCCTACGCTCTTGGCTGACAGTACCGCTGCTAAATCCCAGGCAGCTAATCAATCTCTCATGCTTGTCGATCTTCCGGAGAATTTTCCAATTCTCCCCACTTAGAGCTCTGACTATCAACCACCAGTCGACATAACCGACCTCCCTTAACATCCCTACACAACACATTCCCTTACACGTGAACTGATTCCCACTAGAACGAACAACCTTCACAAAATCACATATCAACACTGATAATCTCGGACTTGAAAGAAGCCCAACCTTCAGCTAACCACTCTTCAGACTGCAGATGCTACCCGACATTCCGACCAAAAGCCTGATTTCCCATTAATAAACCCCATGGATGATAACCAACAAAACTCCCAATTCCAAAACCCTTAACCATACCATAACCCTCAAGGAACACAAATACAATACCAAAAATCACACAACGAGACTAGCATATATACAATACTCCATAATAATCACAAGATAACATAATATCAAAAAGGAAACATACTCGCAACTGCATCCGGCACTGCCCTGACCTCCTCTGCTGTAAGCTGAAAAGCACGACCCTGAGCCCTCGGGGGCTCTGCTCCACCTTGACCTCCACCCGTAATCCTTAATGTGTCCAGTTCTAGAGCCTGCACCGACCTCCCAACCAGCTGTGGACAGTTGGCCCTCATGTGACCAACCTAATGACACTGATAACAAATCCTCATATCTTGGGATGGGGCTGACTGATGACAATCCCTCGCGTAGTGCCCCTCTCTCACACTTGCGGCACGCACCACCGAACCTACAAGCTCTGGCATGACCCTTCCTGCACTTCTCACAAGTGCGGCTGGTCTAACTGCTCAAACTGAAATCAACGGTCTTAGACCCTTTTGGTGCCGGCTGCGACTATGCCGGAGCCTGCCTCTATGTCTCTCAACTATAATTCGATCTCCAACTCCCGCTGCCTAGCGGCTTCCTGCAACTCCAACAATGTCTCGCACCTCTGCGTAGACACAAACTGCCTGATATCCCTCTTCAGCATACTCAAATATCGGGACATCTGGACCTGCTCAGAAGCAAACTCACGGCAAAACATCGCCCTCTCAATGAACATCTTGGTGATCTCCGTCACCGACTCGGTATCCTGCTTCAACTCCAAGAATTCCTGAGCTAATCTCTCCCTCTCAACTCGCAGAACATAGCGAGTACTGAACATCTCTCTAAACTGATCCCAAGAAATCGCAGCTCCCTGCGCATTAGAATACGATCCCGTGGTCAACCTCCACTAATCCTTCGCCTTGAGCCTCAAAAGATTCAGAGAACACCTCACCCTCTGATCAGCAGGGCATGAGCACGTGAAGAAACACCCGTCTACGTCTGACAACCATCTCATAGCAACAATCGGGTCATGAACTCCATCAAAGGTAGGGGGTTTTGTATTATCGAAGTCCCGATACTGAAAACCTCTACCGGCTCCTCCCCCTGCCACTGCTACAGCCGCTGTAGCTGCCGCGGCAGCCGTTTCTGTAAGAGCTGCATAACGCTCATCAAA
Organism: Lactuca saligna; assembly: GCF_052625555.1. Lineage (NCBI taxonomy): Eukaryota > Viridiplantae > Streptophyta > Magnoliopsida > Asterales > Asteraceae > Lactuca > Lactuca saligna. Next base: position 37,563,300 of record NC_136425.1, on the reverse strand, counting down.
GTACTCAACCATAGTGGTCTTGATTAACCCAACCAGTTCCGGCAACTCAACCTGGAACATCGCAACAACCTCATCATACAGGATCTCACGAATCCTAGCATCCAACTCGTCTGTCCTCATCTGACCGATAACATCGGGTGGTGTTGACCCACCCTGACCGCCCTCTCATGCTCCCAATCCTGATCCAGATCCGCTCCCAGCATGCCTCGTAACAACCATACTGAAATAATATACCGCAGATGTAACACCCCGAAATATCAAGAGTAGAGTTGAAGAGCTAAAAGTGTAAATCTTGAAGGGAAACTCGGCGAGTCCATGGATGGACTTGGCGAGTAGGGTCGCGACTTTAGTCACGTGTCAAGTGGCCTACTCGGCGAGTCCAAGGATGGACTCGGCGAGTAGGTGCTGAGTGGAGAAAACCCTAATTCTCGGGGTTGAGCCCTATATAAAGAACTTAACGTCCATTCCCCTAGCCTCTTTACTCATCCTCAAGTCCAGAAACCCTTAGTATTCGTGTGTGTGTGTGTGGATCAAAGTGCATTTGGGAGCTTGAAGGGTATTTGTTGAAGAAATCTTGGGAGTTTGGAGTCTTGGAGCAAGGGGCTTTGCTTGGATTCGAGTTTCATTGCAGTTGGGGTGTTCTTTTGAAGTAATATCTTGTTCTTGGGATGTTACTCTATGGATTCATCACTTTGGGGTTTATGGGAGCTTATCTTGGTATGTTTTGGAGTTTGGAGGTTAGATATGAGGTTGCTACCTCAGATCCGGAATGGGGAAGGTCTAGAGTGCATTAAAGTCCCTGTGATTCAGTGCTTAGTGAAGCCATCATGTCCCAAACCATAGCTCTAAAGTGCATAAGGCCTAGATCTCTTTGGATTCACGTAAAGTTTGCCACTTTACGTGATAGATGGGTTGTAGGAGGCTAGATCTATGTTTTGGATCAATTGCATGGCCTGGAACACTTCTGTATGGATTCAGACCGGTGGTACTCGACGAGAAACACAAGGGTGGACTCAATGAGTTGCTTGAAGATGAGCTGGAACTCGACGAGTTGGATGAACAAATCGGCGAGTAGGTTGAAGATAGCCTTAGACTCAGCGAGTCTGTTCTTGGACTCGTTGAGTCTTGTCGAAGAGTCCCAATATTTTTTGGTTGAGTCAAGAATCGGTGAGTCAAGGGATGACTCTGTGAGTTGGGTGCGAGTGGACTCAGAGTTGTTGGACTCGGCGAGTCTCGGGGTGACTCGGCGAGTCAGGTCGCGGATTGAGGGAAGTTCTGAGCTTGGGGACTCGGCGAGTAGAGTCAGTCAGGGATTGACTTTGACCGTTGTCCAGAGTTGACTAGTTTGACTTTGTAGTGTTAGTCAGCCAGGATCGAGGTGGTATTAAGTAGAGATATGCTTGTGTTGTAGGAGGACGATAGCTCGGGAGATCGAGCGCTAGTGATTCCGAGATTCGCGAGGTGAGTCTTCTCACTATACTTACCTTGAGTAGGTAACCAGAGTTATGTGACAGGGTATTTGTATGCTATGTATGTTATGTGTTGTACTGCATTATTTCTATGTGATTTATGCTGTGCATGTTTATAGAGTTAGAACTGTAAGGTTCACAGAGTTAGAACCTGAGGGTTCACAGAGTTGGGTGCACGGACCCATAGAGTTATAGCCTCGAGTGGCTAATATGTGTTATATGTGGTATTTTTAGGAACTCACTAAGCTTTGTGCTTATAGTGTTTGATGTTAATTGTTTCAGGTACTAGTGACGACCGTGGGAAGGCGCCGGCTTGATCAGTACACACGCGTGGGATTTATGATTTTGAGATCTTGGGATTTTGTATTACTTGGATTGAACGATTGAAAATGGTTGTTTTCTGAATATTAAATGAATTATGTTTTATAAAAATTTGAAAATTTTATTTTGAAATTTACGGTGTTACAATTTGGTATCAGAGCCTTGGTTTGAGGGATTCGGATGCACCTTCGGGCGTATTTGAACTCAAACCGAGGATTTGAGAAATTTTCAAACAAAACTAAAATGTTCTAAAAAGAAAAAGAGGTTTTGGAACCAAGCAGAGTGGAAGGTGTGTACGGTCAGCTAGCGCCCGAACGGTGAATCCCCAAAATACCCTTTCTTTGGTGTTATGATATATTTATGATGCACTTTATGAGATATTATTGCATGCTAGGGACAGGCTAGGTATTCAATATCTTAGGACTAGAGTGGCCTGATTTGTGATCCCTTAGCCTAGGGATTGCTGTTTTATGCGATGTGCTTTTGAGTATGTGATGAGTGAGAATATTTAGTTGGAATCCTTGAGGGGATTCGAGTAGAAGAGTAATTTAAGGGAGATACCTAGATAATTACCGTGGTACTTAGCAAAGGAGTAGTTAAAACCCGCGAGGGGAAGAGTTGCAGAGTTCGGTGGTACTTCCGGGGATGAGCTGAGCAAGCGGAGTTATCACCCAGAGTGAGTTATATATATCCTTCGATGCTCGAATGCTGCTTGCTTCGTGCTTTGTGGAACTCTCGATGATGGGAGTCAGCTACCAAGCGAATATGACAATATTCAGGAGGTAGATGGTTGGCATCATTAGGAGCTCTTCAGCAGCTGATGGCAGAGAAGTGTGAGAATCTAGGAAGAGCCTAGGGAGTATCTGTAGCCAGATGAGTGCGCTGGCAGAGTAGAGAATTTTGCTGGAGAGCAAGCACGCGACAGAATTGGGGATCGAGAATGTAACACCGTAAATTTCAAAACAAAATTTTCAAATTTTTATAAAACATAATTCATTTAATATTCAGAAAACAACCACATTTAATTATCCAATTCAAGTAAATACAAAATCCCAAGATCTCAAATCATAACTCCCATGCGTGTGTACTGATCAAGCCGGCGCCTTCCCGCGATCGTCACTAGTACGTGAAACAAATAACATCAAACACTGTAAGCACAAGGCTTAGTGAGTTCCCCAAGATACCACATATAACACATATTAGCCACTCGAAGCTATAACTCTGTGGGTCCGTGCACCCAACTCTGTGAACCCTCAGGTTCTAACTCTGTAAACATGCACAGCATAAATCACATAGAAATAATGCAGTAGAACATATAACATACATAGCATACAAATACTCTATCACATAATTCTGTTTACCTACTTAAGGTAAAGTATAGTGAGAAGACTCACCTCGCGAGTCTCGATAAGTCGTGAATCCTGAAATCACTAGTGCTCGATCTCCCGAGCTATAGTCCTCCTAAATCACAATACATCTCTAATTAATACTTTCCCAACTAAGGTTGACTACTCTTTAACAAGTCAACTTAGGTCAACGGTCAACTTTGCACTATAGCGACTCAACGAGTCTAAGCGTATACACTGATTTCCTTGAAATCCTCCCTTGACACGTTGAGTATTCTCCTAACTCGACGAGTTCCACCTGACATGAGTTGTGGGGCCACCACGACTCAACTTGCTGAGTCTCAATAACAACTCGGTGAGTCCAGCTTGACTCAGTCCACCTGTCCACTCTGACTTCCCCCTGACTCACTGAGTCAACCCTCCCCAACTCGGCAAGACCACTCATTGTGTGGTCGGGCAACATTCATACTACTCGCCGAGTCTGTTCTTCGGACTCGGCGAGTCCGTGCCATGCAATGACTCAAACTTTCTCATAAGGTCAGATCCAGTCCATTAACCCATAGATCCAGTCCTTCCAAGCTTATTTAGCACGTAAAGTCACTATCTTGATGCACATACAATCTCTATATGACCATATATGATGTTTTTATCTCAAATTATACAACTCAAGGTCATAAACTCCATTGCTATACATAAAGCTTGATGAGTGAGGCTCTCTGGACCTCTATGGATCCAGATCCAGAGCCTCAACACAAGAGGGGAACTATTTGGCATCAAATCAACCCAATAACGTCCATAAGAAACCCTAAATCCCATTATACTTCACAAAACAGAAGATACGCTGAAATCATACCTCTAGATCGATGATATAAGCTTCAAATCCACATAATAGCGACCTCTTTTGCTTCCTCTTGCCTAGAATCTTCTCCTTCTTTGCTAAATGACACAAACAATGGTCAAGAATGCTTCCTTTCTCTCTCAAAACATTCAAGCACTCAAGGGTTTCTCTCTAAAGGTTGGGTGAGCACAAATGACGACCATAAGGCCCTTTAAATAGGTCTCAAAGCCGGGAAATTAGGGTTTCACCACACAGCGTGGACTCGCCGAGTCCACCCTTGGACTCGCCGAGCCCAAATCCGCGATCCTACTCGGCGAGTTCGAGCGCCAACTCGCCGAGTCCACTCATAATTCCCAAAATAAGCCAAAAATAAACACCTGGAAATTCCGGGCTGTTACAATTCTCCCCCACTAGAACTAGACTTCGCCCGCGAAGTCTCATTCTGCAAATAACTCCGGATGATGCTCTCACATCTCACGCTCTGGTTCCCACGTCATCTCGGACCCCTTCCGGTGCTGCCATTGAACCAAAACCAAAGGTACCTCGTTGTTCCTCAGAACTTTCATTTTCCGATCTCTGATGGCCACTGGTCTCTCAGCATAATTCAGGCTCGCATCCACCTGAATATCATCTAATGAAACCACTGCCGACTCATCGACTATACACTTCCGCAATTGCGACACATGGAAAGTGTCGTGAATCTGCCCCAACTCTGCTAGCAAATCCAAGCGATAGGTTACCCTGCCTACCCTCGCGACTACCCGAAATGGTCCGATATATCGGGGCCCCAACTTGCTCCTCTTCCTGAAGCGGATCACTCCCTTCCAAGGAGAGACCTTCAGGAGCACAAAATCACTGACCTGGAACTCAAGTTTGGACCGACGTCTGTCTGCATAACTCTTTTGTCGACTCTGAGTAGTCAATAACCTCTGTCTGACCTGCTGGATCTGCTCTGTCGTCTGAAGCACTATCTCCGTGTTGCCCATAACATGCTGCCCGACTTCTCCCCAGCAAATGGGGGTCCGACACTTCCTCCCGTACAACAACTCAAAGGGTGGCATACCGATGCTCGAATGATGGTTGTTGTTGTAAGAAAACTCGGCCAACGACAAATACATATCCCAACTTCCCCCGCAATCCAATACACATGCTCGGAGCATGTCCTCGAGGGTTTGAATCATCCGCTCACTCTGTCCGTCTGTCTGGGGGTGATATGCAGTACTAAAATGCAGCCTAGTACCCAACTCCTCATGGAACGTCTTCCAGAACCTGGAAGTGAAACGCACATCCCGGTCGGAGACAATCGAGATCGGCACCCCATGCCGAGATACCACTTCCCTCACATATATCTCTGCTAACTTCTCTGCGGAAGAACTCTCACTGATGGCAAGGAAGTGAGCGCTCTTCGTCAACTTGTCCACAATCACCCAAATTGCATCAACTCCCCGAGCAGTCCTTGGCAATTTGGTGATGAAATTCATGGTGATTTATTCCCACTTCCATTCGGGAACCTCCAATGGCTGCAACTTACCTTACGGCAGGTTAAGCACCTCTCAACGAACCATGCAACATCTCTCTTCATACAGGGCCACCAATACTCCTTCCTCAAATCCAAATACATCTTAGTGGCCCCGGGATGGATCGAGAATTTCGACTGATGAGCCTCTTCCATCAAAATGGCACGTGTACCTCCCACGAACGGTACCGAAATACGCCCCTGAAAAGTCATAAGCCCCCAAGCATCGGTAACGAACTCCGACACCAATCCAACAACTCGCTCTCTTTTATGGTTTTCCGACCTCACTGCCTCAGCCTGTGCTCCTCGAATGCTGTCCAACACCGGAGTCATCACCGTCAAACGCAAACATACACCTCGCAACGGGGCACTCTCCGCCCGACGACTCAAGGCGTCGGCTACCACATCAGCCTTGCCCGGATGGTATAGGATCTCACAATCATAATCCTTAACCACATCCAACCACCTCCTCTGCCGCATATTTAGGTTGGGCTGATCCATCAAATACTTCAGACTCTTATGGTCCGTGTATATCGTACACCGAACCCCATACAAATAATGGCGCCAAATCTTGAGGGCGAACACCACTGCCCCTAACTCTAGTTCATGGGTGGGATACCTCGACTCATGAGTTTTCAACTGCCTCGATGCATACACTATCACATGCCCTCTCTACATCAGTACCGCTCCCAACCCCAAAATCGATGCATCGCAGTATACAACAAAGTCCTCCATTCCCTCCGGGAGGACTAATACCGGGGCCTCGCATAACCTTTGGCGAAGCATCTCAAAGGAGGCCTGCTGCTAGGGGCCCCATGAAAAAGCAACACCCTTCCGGGTCAACCTAGTGAGTGGTACTGCGATCTTAGAGAAATCCCTAATAAATCTCTGATAATAACCGGCCAACCCTAGAAAACTCCTGATCTCGGAGGGTGACCTCGGCACCTCCCAACTCATCACTGTCTCCACTTTGGTCAGATCGACCAATATCCCATCCTGGTTAACAAGATGTCTTAGGAACTGGACCTCTCACAACCAGAAATCACACTTGGAGAATTTAGCATAAAGCCTCTCCGATCTCAGAACTCCAAGGATCTCCCTCAAATGCTCCTCATGCTGCTCCCTAAATCTCGAATATACCAAAATATCATCAATAAATACAATCACCAACCGATCCAACATCGGCCTGCATACCTGGTTCATGACATCCATGAACACTGCCGGAGCATTGGTGAGCCCGAAAGGCATCACCATAAACTCATATTGCCCATAACGCGTCCTAAATGCTGTATTCTCGATGTCCTCATCTCGTACCCTCACTTGATGGTATCCAGACCTCAAATCGATCTTGGAGAACCAAGATGCTCCCTGCAACTGGTCGAACAAATCGTCGATCCTCGGCAACGGGTAACGGTTCTTGACCGTCAGCTTGTTCAACTCCCGGTAATTAATGCACATCCGGTGTGAACCATCCTTCTTCTTTACAAACAGAATGGGCGCTCCCCACGGCGAGCTACTCGGCCGGATAAACCCTTTCCCCAGCAGCTCCTGAAGCTGCGAGGATAAGTCTTGCATCTCTGGAGGTGCAAGACGATGAGGCACCTTAGCGATAGGCGCGGCCCCCGGGACCAAATCAATACCGAACTCTACTTGCCTCACGGGAGGCACTGTGACAACCCGATATTTCAACTCTTTGTAGCGACCTAAAAAATCAAGTATTGTAACCACTTTTGAGTTAATAAAATTAACTTTGATAATAAAATGTCCAAAAAGTTTCTATTTAAATTCTTCTATGTTTAAATGTCATTAAACCATGATCGTACGTAAAAGGAACGCCCAAATCCGACTTCGTATATTGAAGTTATGATTTTTCCAAGTTCAGCTTAGCAACAGACAACTAAAAACTCGAATCGGAGATCGAGCGACTTTTGGCCGGAATGACCTAAACGTGAATCAAAGGTTTCAACAATGGTATTTCAGCGGTAAAAAGTCTGGTAAAAACCGACGTCAGATAAAGAAGTTATGAATTTTTAAAGAAATTCCTTAATCATGTCATTTTAATAAATAAATAATAAAAATAATTTCGGAATTTGCCAACGGAATCTAAATGAAAGTTGTAGATCGTAGTCTCACCTTCGCGTGGATATAAAGAACGTCGAAAATGGAGTTCGTATGACAGAGATATGAATTTTAGAAGTTTATTAAAAATAAATATAAAAATAATTAAAAATTCTTGGTAATATCCGAAGGGGAGTCAGTAGATAGGACCGGAGTACGCGCTGCGTACTCTCGTACGCCCCGCGTACTCGAATCAAGGGCCTCGGATCATCCACGTCGCCCTATGCGAAGCTACCGACCCGCCCCATGCGACCCGTCCCGTCCGAAGTGCGTAAGCGATGACGCACGGGTACGCGCTGCGTACGCCCGTACGCCCCGTGTACGGAGGCGGTTCAGCACCTCTATAAAAGGGATGCGAGGCTTTCCGAAAATTTTGCTCATTTTCTCTCCTTCTCTCACGATCTTGCCTCGATTTCCGTGCCCGTTCAAACCCGAAGCTCTGGTCTTTTTGCTCAAGTCCCGAGGGTCGATTTTACTCCCGAGATTCCCGAGAATCCCGAGAAAAATCTGTTTCCCGAGATGAAACTCTGCCCGGTTTTCCATCTCGCTATCTTCAAACTTCCAAGTGAGTTCATACCCCCTTAACTAATGTTTTAAACTACTTTTAAATGTTTTATGGGGGGGGGGGGGGGGAATACAAGTAGAATCATGCTAGGATTATATCAATCACATGCAATTAATAAGTAGAATTACGCTAGTTATTACATCAATCACATGTGATTAATATACAACATTCAAATGATTTGGCTACTCATTAGCCGTCTTACCAAACAGTTTCCTTCAAATGATTTTTATAAACATTTTATATGTTTTAAACTACTTATTACACTGTACATCTTACTCGGTACATTACCTTTCAAACTTATTTACAACTGTGTTTCAATGAAATGTTTCCTTATACTCAAAACTGTTTTATCATACTTATGCCTTCAAATTGTTTTATAGATCGACATCAAGTCGATCTTTTCTTAAAATACTATTTATGTTTCAAATTTCTTACAAAATTCATTCATGCTTTTATATTATAAATTTCATGCCTCTATATGTATAGTTATATAAGAAATGTTTAAAAGACTTAGGAAGGCTATCCACCCTATTTCCTTTTCGCGCCTTGAGATGTGGTCTGGTGGGATATTGGGTATTCGTCCGAATGTCATTTAAATATTAGTTATATATCATGTGTACATATATAGTCATCAAAGGTCTTTCCAGTTCATCCCATGCCCTTAGTTAGTAAGGGTATACATCCATGACCATACGTACCAGTTAGACTGCTAGTAAACTACCATATGGGTAGTTTAGGAAGATACTAGAACCGTTACTAGAACGCGATATCATACAATGAGTCAGTTCATTCATGAGTCAATACTTTCTAGAACATTACATATACAACTATACTAGAACGAGAAACATTACCCTTACATTAATACGTTAACAATTGTGATCCACTGTATCGGGGCATGCCTTAAATGTCATGGCCCGAGTTGTAGCCAGAATTCTCTTGGAGGGAGAGCGTTGAGTTTGCGTATAGATCTATACTGGATTGACAATCCTACACCTTGCTGCTAGCTACAGCCGGACCTGCAGGTCTGCGGGTGCCAAACGTCATTCCGTTATTACGATCGTTATTTATGTCGTTGTTATCAGTCGATAGTATGGTGCAATTATCACATTATACCTTAATATAAATATGGTTTAAGGTAGTTAGTACAGTAGTAGTTCCTATAAAACAAAACTACAGTACTACAATGATTTACCCATTACATATTTTTAGTGATAACCTCACTTAAACATTAATGTACAAACTATATTTTGCTAAATGATATTTACACTTGGGAAATTACACATTTTTACGACAAACGAGCATACAAAACATTTAATCCCTGGTAGAAGGCTACTTTAATAGAAAATATAGGTTTTTCTGAGAGATTCAAACTGTTACAAACACTTACATACAATTTACAACTTATACTTACGACAGGTTCAAACGTTTTGATAACAAACATCGACACTAAAATACTTATGAACTCACCAGCTTAATGCTGACAAACTCTTTCAAAATAACTTGTATTCTCAGGTCATCAGTAGACAGGTACCGATGCCAACTTTTGAGAAGATAGAGCGCATTCAAGACTCATCATATTATTTTGATTTACATTGTATTTTTGGTGTCTAAAACTGTACAGAACACGCTTGTATTAAAATTATATATTTAATGCAATGGATGATGTTGTTTGCTTATTTACATTTACTGTGTTGTGATACTTTACATGACGTCCTCCGCCCCAAAACGTTTCCGTCGTTCTTGGTTTTGGGGTGTGACAGATTGGTATCAGAGCTAAGTTTATAGTGAATCAAGTATATCAACCCATAAAAGATATACTTAACTATAAAACCATTTAGGATTAAAACACTCTGACCAAGAGTCTATACTTTAAATACTAAAATAGTTAATTAAGTATACTAGTCTGCATTCATACTAAAACTAGTGTCACAACGACAAGAACAAAAGTATTACGATTGTTAAATATCACAGGTAAGCTAGGGGATGTATAGTCAGTCTTGGGAATGGCATAGCCTGATCAACTATGCTGGTCCGAGGAGTGATTAGAATATGCCCTAGAATGGTTGTGATGTGTTAACAAGTCTAAAACTTACCAACAATGCCACAAAAAGACCAGTAGAACTTAAACTTTAAATACTATAGGTGTATTTTGTACTACTAGTTACACGTATACTATATTCTTATACCTCTCTTCTCACGTAGATCTAAATGGCTGGAGTCCATCTCGGCGACCCGTACTTTCCAAATGAAGGCAATGCCAGGTGGATCGATGAAGAGCCCGAAGTTGAGCATCCAATCCCTTTGGATGATCACCTCGCAGAAGGCTTTTCTAATGGATCTGACTCCGAACCTAAAGTCAACAACCTACCACTCGTAGGTCAAGCCCCGAACAACAACCCTCGGCCAGCTTTTCCAGGTCCTACTCCCTTATGGGCAAACAACTTGAATCGTTGGAGTGATGAACAGGGTCAACCCTTACCATACTTTGGGGACCGAAGCTTTTACAACGTCAGCGATGGTGGCTCTGCTGACCGAGCTCTGCCTATCATTATCCCCAGAATAGCTCGTAATGTCAAGCAAGGTCGAGCAGCCGTCAACCGGGTCATGGAGATTGATGCCAACTCAGGTGTCAGCACAGTCCGCATCCGCCGTCTTGAAGAAGACATGGAACGGACCCGGAGAAACAATGAAACCCTACAACAACATCTGGTTGCCTCTCAAGCAGAAGTCATGGAACTTCGAGCTCGTCAAAGGGCTCATGAGCGACACCTTCAAGAGGTGTTTCGTCAAGTGTTCGACCTCAGGGCTCGCCCGGGAAATTCCCATCGCCATTAGATGATGTTTAGTACATCTCTATCTTTTGATTAAAGAATAGCCTTTAACATCTGTGCTCTAAGTAGAACTTGTCTGTAAAATATTCCTGACTTTCAGTACTCTAATTAGGAATCTAAGAACTGTCAAACTTTTCTATATGGTATGATGTAAGACCTACTGTTAGGTCGATTTTCCCTGAACTTATTACATCAGTAATACCAGTATTATTGAAATCTATCTAATCTGTGGGAAAAATCTGTACACTTGTGCTTTCCTACTAATATTCTTATTGTGATTTCAAACACTCATTCAACTGTTGGGCTATGGTTAGTTAGTCCATGTGTCACTCTCACGTTGCTTACAAATTGATTCTTACCATTTTTCTTATCTTTATAAACTTATAGCTGAAAGATGGCTCCTCGCAAATCTCCCAGGAATAATCCTGCACCACCACCTCCTCCGCTTCCGGTCATCGATACCGTAGCCCTGAATGTTGTCGTAGCTGCAGCAGTGGCAACAGCCATGGCTCAATATCACTCTTCTGATGCCAGCAGAGGTGGGACCCCTGTGGAATCAACCCCGGTTGAAACCCCTGTGCGCTCGAAAGAGTGCTCATACAAGGATTTCACAAATTGCAAACCGAAGCCTTTTTACGGCACCAGCGGAGTCATTGCCCTCTCGCAATGGCTCGAGAAGACTGAATCAGTCTTCAAAATTTGTTCATGCCCTGCGGTGAGTAAAGTCAAGTACGCCGCATGCACCTTTGAAGGAAAGGCCCTGACATGGTGGAACGGCCATGTTAAGGCACTAACTTTCGTTGTAGCCAACGGCATAGGCTGGGAAACAATGAAAGACCTCATGACTGAGGAATACTGCCTGAGGGGCGAGATCCAGAAACTGGAGCAGGAACTTTGGAACCTGACGATGAAGGGCACCAACGTGGTTGCTTATACTGCCCGATTCAGCGAGCTGGTGGCCCTCTGCCCCAATATGGTTCCCATCGAAGGGAAGAAGATCGAGAGGTACATATGGGGGCTAGTACCTTCGTATCAGGGGAATGTTCTAGCATCAAACCCCGCTACCTTCGACAGTGCCAAACGATTGGCACAACGAGTCATTGACCATGGAGTCAAAACCCCTACAACCACAACCACCCTAGCCATCCCGGAGCCCTCCAAACCCACTGATACTAAGCGGAAATTCTGGGATGAAAAGAAGAAACAACAGGCTGCCAAAAAGCAGCAAATTATGGCAATACATGCCACAATAACCCCTGCTGCTGCTACTACTGCTCCAGTGGGTGGGTATGCTGGAAGTTCGCCCAAGTGCAACAAATGCAACTACCACCACAACGGCCCCTGCAGTGAAATGCAGTGCTCTAACTGCAACAGGAAAGGACACACCGTCCGTTTCTGTAAGTTCCCAGCACGACCTATCAACCAAGTCCCTGGCTCTAGCGCGAGCCCGACCTGCTATGGATGTGGCAAAGCAGGCCACTATAAGAGGGACTGCCCCAAAGAAAACAATGCTGGTGGAGCAGGAAGGGTACTAGCTATAGGCCACGGGGAAGCAGTTGCTGACCCGACAGTGGTGACTGGTACGTTCCTCCTCGATAACTCCTATGCATGCATTCTATTCGATAGTGGAGCGGAGTGAAGCTTCGTAAACCATAAATTTGCTCGCATGCTTAATCAACCACCGCACGCACTCAAAGAACTATTCATAGTAGAAATGGCTAATGGAAAAACTGAAAGTACGAGTAGCATATACTTAGGTTGTACCCTAACTCTAGATAACCATTCATTCCCAATCGACCTCATGCCAGTCTCAATAAAAAGTTTCGACGTTATCATTGGCATGGATTGGTTAAGCCTTCATCGCGCCGACATCATGTGCTACGAGAAAGCAGTCCATATAAACCTTCCGTCTAACGAAAATCTTATAGTCTACGGCGACAAACCCGGTGCAAGTCTTCGCATCATATCAAGTATTCAAGCACAGAAGTATCTGCGTAAGGAATACCATGCATTCCTTGCTCACGTCGTCGACACGAGCCTCGAAACAAAAGAACTAAAGAACATCCCTGTAGTGAGAGACTTCCCCGACATTTTCCCAGAAGAACTACCCGGGTTACCTACGCAAAGACAGGTCGATTCAGAATTGACTTAGTCCCAGGAGCTACCCCAGTAGCCAAGTCGCCCTACCGCTTAGCATCGGCTGAGATGCAGGAACTCTCTGGTCAACTTAACGAACTGCTCAGCAAGGGCTTTATAAGACCGAGTTTCTCACCTTGGGGAGCACCAGTCTTGTTCGTTAAGAAGAAAGACGGATCATTCCGTATGTGTATCGACTACAGAGAACTCAACAAACTGACGGTCAAGAATCGTTACCCTCTGCCTCGCAGAGATGATCTATTCGACCAACTGCAAGGGGTGAACTATTTTTCTAAGATTGATCTGAGATCCGGATATCACCAGTTACGAGTACCAGAGGAGGATGTGCCGAAGACAACCTTCCGAACCTGTTACGGACATTACAAGTTCGTGGTGATGCCATTCGGATTGACCAATGCGCCCGCAGTCTTCATGGATCTGATGAATAGAGTATGCTGACCTTACTTGGATCAGTTCGTTATCGTTTTCATTGACGACATCCTGATCTACTCCTGAAGTAAGAAAGAGCATGGCGATCACCTGCGACAAGTTCTAGAGATATTACGAAAAGAGAAGCTTTATGCGAAGTTCTCGAAATGTGAATTTTGGATCCGGAGAGTCGAATTTTTAGGACACGTGGTAAGCGAAGAGGGAATCCACGTAGACCCATCCAAAATTAAAGCCATTGAGAACTGGTCAGCACCTAAGACGCCTACAGAAATTCGTCAATATCTAGGTCTCGCTGGCTACTACCGCAGATTCATTCAGAACTTCTCTCGAATAGCGAAACCTCTTACAACCCTAACCCAGAAAGGCGTGGCCTTTGAATGGGAAGAGAAACAAGAAAGAGCATTCCAAACGCTCAAATGAGCCTTGTGCACCGCACCAATACTATCCTTTCCCGAAGGAATAGAAGACTTCGTAGTCTATTGCGATGCATCGAATCAAGGGCTCGGATGTGTCCTGATGCAGCGAGGTAAGGTCATCGCCTACGCCTCGAGACAGTTGAAGACACACGAGGTTAACTACACGACCCACGATCTTGAACTAGGAGCAGTGGTGTTTGCTCTGAAGATCTGGAGACATTACTTGTATGGAACGAAGAGCACTATCTTTACCGACCACAAGAGTTTACAACACATTTTCGATCAAAAGGAGCTCAACATGAGACAACGACGGTGGGTCGAGCTACTCAATGATTACGAATGCGATATTCGTTATCATCCGGGTAAAGCCAACGTAGTAGCAGATGCCCTAAGTCGGAAGGAATATTCTGGTCGCAAAATCAAGTCATTGTTAATAACCATCCATTCACACTTGTCTAAGCAAATTCAGGAGGCTCAACTTGAAGACATGAAACCTGAAAATGTGACAAATGAATCCCTTAGAGGAATGGACAAGAATTTAGAAGCCAAGGGTGACGGAGCCTTATATTTCATAAACCGGATCTGGACACCGAAACACGGTGGTTTCCGAGACTTGGTCATGACCGAGGCGCACAACACTCGGTATTCCGTCCACCCAGGTTCAGATAAGATGTATCTGAATCTTAAAAAGCTATACTGGTGGCCTAATATGAAAGCAGAGATTGCTACCTTCGTGAGTAAATGCCTTACTTGCGCAAAGGTTAAGGTCGAGTACCAGAAGCCCTCTGGTTTATTGCAACAACCAGAGATCCCGGAATGGAAGTGGGAGCGGATCACTATGGATTTCATAACCAAGTTGCCCAAGACAACGGGTGGACTTGACACCATATGGGTCATCGTTGATAGATTGACCAAGTCTGCACACTTCCTGCCTATAAAAGAAACTGACAAGATGGAGAAACTTACAAGAACATACATTAGGGAAATCGTACGGCTACATGGTGTACCTATGTCCATTATCTCTGACAGAGATAGTAGGTTCACCTCAAGATTTTGGCAATCACTACAACATTCCCTAGGAACAAGGCTGGACATGAGCACAGCCTACCATCCTCAGACCGACGGACAGAGTGAGAGGACCATCCAAACTCTGGAAGATATGTTGCGAGCCTGCGTGATTGACTTTGGGAAGGCATGGGATACTCATTTACCCCTTGTCGAGTTTTCCTATAATAACAGTTATCACACGAGCATCAAGGATGCTCCATTTGAAGCTCTCTACGGCTGAAAGTGCAGATCCCCTCTGTGCTGGGCTGAGGTGGGTGATACCCAATTAGCCAGGGGCAAGCTTCCGACAGTACTCTCACCGGTCCGGATATCATTCGTGAAACAACAGATAAAATCGTTCAGATCCGTGAACGACTGAAAGCCTGTAGAGACCGACAGAAAAGCTACGCTGTTAAATGAAGGAAACCTTTGGAATTTTAGGTAGGAGACCGAGTCCTTCTCAAAGTCTCACCCTGGAAGGGCTTGATACGCTTCGGCAAGCGTGGGAAGCTTAATCCGAGGTACATAGGACCTTTCGAGATTCTTGCAAGATTCGGCCCCGTAGCTTACAAGCTCGACCTACCAGGCGCACTTCGTAACGTACATTCTACATTCCACGTATCTAACCTGAAAAAGTGTCTATCCGACGAGACTCTTGTAATCCCACTCGACGAGATCGAGATCAACGAGAGCCTCAACTTCGTGGAGGAACCAGTAGAAATCATGGACCGAGAGGTCAAGGAAACCAAGCAAAGTCGCATACGTATCGTGAAGGTCAGCTGGAATGCAAAGTGACGACCTGAATTCACCTGGGAACGCGAAGATCAGATGCAACGCAAGTTCCCACATCTGTTTCCCTAATCCACAAGTGTTTTCTTACTTTAAATTTCAGGACAAAATTCCCTCTAACGGGGGGATGATGTGACAACCCGATATTTCAACTCTTTCTAGCGACCTAAAAAGTCAAGTATTGTAACCACTTTTGAGTTAATAAAATTAACTTTGATAATAAAATGTCCAAAAAGTTTCTATTTAAATTCTTCTATGTTTAAATGTCATTAAACCATGATCGTACGTAAAAGGAATGCCCAAATCCGACTTCGTATATTGAAGTTATGATTTTTCCAAGTTTAGCTTAGCAATAGACAACTAAAAACTCAAATCGGAGATCGAGTGACTTTTGGCTGGAATGACCTAAACGAGAATCGAAGGTCTCGACAATGGTATTTCAGCGGTAAAAAGTCTGGCAAAACCCGACATCAGATAACGAAGTTATGAATTTTTAAAGAAATTCCTTAATCAAGTCATTTTAATAAACAAATAATAAAAATAATTTCGGAATTTGCCAACGGAATCTAAATCAAAGTTGTAGACTGTAGTCTCACCTTCGCGTGGATATAAAGAACGTCGAAAACGAAGTTCGTATGAAGGAGATATGAATTTTAGAAGTTTATTTAAAAGAAATATAAAAATAATTAAAAATTCTTGGTAATATCCGAAGGGGAGTCAGTAGATAGGACCGGAGTACGCGCTGCGTACTCTCGTACGCCCCGCGTACTCGAATCAAGGGCCACAGATCGTCCACATCGCCCTATGCGAAGCTACCGACCCGTCCCATCCGCCCCGCCCCATCCGACCCGTCCCGTCCGAAGTGCGTAAGGGATGACGCACGGGTACACGCTGCGTACGCCCGTACGCCCCGCGTACGGAGGCGGTTCAGCACCCCTATAAAAGGGATGCGAGGTTTTCCGAAAATTTTGCTCATTTTCTCTCCTTCTCTCACGATCTTGCCTCGATTTCCGTGCCCGTTCAAACCCGAAGCTCTGGTCTTTTTGCTCAAGTTCCGAGGGTCGATTTTACTCCCGAGATTCCCGAGAATCCCGAGAAAAATCCGTTTCCCGAGACGAAACTCTGCCCGGTTTTCCATCTCGCTATCTTCAAACTTCCAAGTGAGTTCATACCCCCATAACTAATGTTTTAAACTACTTTTAAATGTTTTATGGGGGGGGGGGGGGGGGAATACAAGTAGAATCATGCTAGGATTATATCAATCGCATGCGATTAATAAGTAGAATTAAGCTAGTTATTACATCAATCACATGTGATTAATATACAGCATTCAAATGATTTGGCTACTCATTAGCCGTCTTACCAAACAGTTTCCTTCAAATGATTTTTATAAACATTTTATATGTTTTAAACTACTTATTACACTGTACATCTTACTCGGTACATTACCTTTCAAACTTATTTACAACTGTGTTTCAATCAAATGTTTCCTTATACTCAAAACTATTTTATCATACTTATGCCTTCAAATTGTTTTATAGATTCCATCAAGTCGATCTTTTCTTAAAATAATATTTATGTTTCAAATTTCTTACAAAATTCATTCATGCTTTTATATTATAAATTGCATGCCTCTATATATATAGTTATATAAGAAATGTTTAAAAGACTTAGGAAGGCTATCCACCCTATTTCCTTTTCGCGCCTTGAGATGTGGTCTGGTGGGATATTGGGTATTCGTCCGAAAGTCATTTAAATATTAGTTATATATCATGTGTACATATATAGTCATCAAAGGTCTTTCCAGTTCATCCCATGCCCTTAGTTAGTAAGGGTATACATCCATGACCATACGTACCAGTTAGACTGCTAGTAAACTACCATATGGGTAGTTTAGGAAGATACTAGAACCGTTACTAGAACGCGATATCATACAATGAGTCAGTTCATTCATGAGTCAATACTTTCTAGAACATTACATATACAACTATACTAGAACGAGAAACATTACCCTTACATTAATACGTTAACAATTGTGATCCACTGTATCGGGGCATGCCTTAAATGTCATGGCCCGAGTTGTAGCCAGAATTCTCTTGGAGGGAGAGCGTTGAGTTTGCGTATAGATCTATACTGGATTGACAATCCTACACCTTGCTGCTAGCTACAGCCGGACCTGCAGGTCTGCGGGTGCCAAACGTCATTCCGTTATTACGATCGTTATTTATGTCGTTGTTATCAGTCGATAGTATGGTGCAATTATCACATTATACCTTAATATAAATATGGTTTAAGGTAGTTAGTACAGCAGTAGTTCCTATAAAACAAAACTACAGTACTACAATGATTTACCCATTACATATTTTTAGTGATAACCTCACTTAAACATTAATGTACAAACTATATTTTGCTAAATGATAGTTACACTTGGGAAATTACACATTTTTACGACAAACGAGCATACAAAACATTTAATACCTGGTAGAAGGCTACTTTAATAGAAAATATAGGTTTTTCTGAGAGATTCAAACTGTTACAAACACTTACATACAATTTACAACTTATACTTACGACAGGTTCAAACGTTTTGATAACAAACATCGACACTAAAATACTTATGAACTCACCAGCTTAATGCTGACAAACTCTTTCAAAATAACTTGTATTCTCAGGTCATCAGTAGACAGGTACCGATGCCAACTTTTGAGAAGATAGAGCGCATTCAAGACTCATCATATTATTTTGATTTACATTATATTTTTGGTGTCTAAAACTGTACAGAACACGCTTGTATTAAAATTATATATTTAATGCAATGGATGATGTTGTTTGCTTATTTACATTTACTGGGTTGTGATACTTTACATGACGTCCTCCGCCCCAGAACGTTTCCGTCGTTCTTGGTTTTGGGGTGTGACAGGCACCCCCGGCAACTCCTCTGGAAAAACATCTGGGAACTCACGTACTATAGGAACCTCCTCCACCGTCCTTGGCATCCTGGAATCAACCCGCGTATCTGACACGTACGCCACAAAACCCTTACAGCCCTGCTGTAAACACTGTCTCACCCTAGCGGCCGAACAAAATGTTGATCCAGAACGGGTACCCTTGCCGTACACTATAAGAATTCCCCCACTAGGGTCTTGTATGTTCACTAGCTGCCGCTCGCAGTCGATAACCGCACCGAACTTGCTCAACCAGTCCATGCCCACGATGACACAAACATCCCCCATGGCAATATGAACCAAATCAATCAGGAACTCAACACCGACAATCTCGAGTACGCACCCACGGATCACCTCCATGGCATATATCGCCTTCTTGTAAGCTATGGAAATCCTCAGAGGCCGACTCAGCGCCTCACGAATAACACTGATGTGCTGACTAAAAGCCAAAGATACAAAGGACCGACTCGCACCCGAGTCAAACAGTACCAAGGCAGGTACAGAATCCACAAGAAAAGTACCTACGCATAACATAATATAAGCATAATATTTCCACATTATAATAAATACACGAATGAATACATACCAGCCACGACATCGGGTGCTGCGCGGACCTCCTCCGTGGTCAACTGAAATGCTCTCCCACGTGCCCTCGGCGCCTCAGCCTTCACTGCTCCACTCCCGGTAGCTCTGATGGCGGCAGGGGCAGATCCCTTAGGTGCTCCCTGAGGTGCTCCCTGAGCTGATCCCCGCAACTGCGGACACTCCGCCTTCCGGTGTCCGGTCTGGTTGCAGTGAAAACATACTGCAAACTCTTTGGGGCAGTCCTTCCCTCCTTGCCACACTTGTAGCAAGATCCCGCTCTACACACTCCATCATGACCCTTGCCGCACTTTCCACAAGTGCGGCCCTTCTGACTCCCTGATTTGGGATCAGCGAGCTTGGCCCGCTTGGCTGCCGGCTGGAATTGTGCCGGTCGCCGATCCCTCCCATGAGACTCAGCCTCCTCCCTAGCCTGGGTCTCTAGCTCGATCTCCGTCTTCCGGGAATTTTCCTGAAGCTCAGCAAATGTCTGGTATGAGGAGTTCACCATGAACTCCTGAATGTCCGGTCTTAAAATACTCAAATATCGACTCATACGTGCCTGCTCAATGGATACGTGCTCAGGGCAGAACATCGACCTCTCGTGAAACATCCTGGTGATCACCGTAACAGACTCTATGCCCTGCTTGATGGTCAGAAACTCCTGGGCCAAACGCTCCGTCTCCACCTGGAGAACGTACTCATCTCGGAACATGGAAGTGAACCTCTCCCAGGTCACTACCGCAAGCTCAGCAGGCGAGAAGTGTGCTGTGAAAAACTTCCACCAGTCCTTCGCTCCCAAGCGAAGCTGGTTCAGCGCGAACCGTACTCTCAAATGCTTACGAGATGAGCAAGTGAAGAAACACCCCCTCTATGTCAGAAATCCATCTCATAGCCGCCACCGGGTCCTGGGTCCCATCAAACTCCGGTGGTTTCATGTTGCTGAACTCCCGGAACAGCAACGCGTCACCACCCTGCGGCCTAGCAGTAGCAACAACTGCAGTGGCCGCCGCAACCGCAGCCTCGGAAACCTAGAGATATGATTTGTTACTTACAAGTTGGTTATGCATTGATTGTACAAAAAACGCATTGGTAACTCGATGTTATAAATCGCGCTCTTGTGTGTAATTCAATGAGTGGTAGAACAAACATATGAGTTGAAGTTTATCTGTTCCTTCTTGTATTAGAAGCTGATATCTGGGCCCCTCGATGATTTTGTTTTGACCTATGTACCGGGCCCGGTCAGAACTAAGTTGATGTGTTCAATTAAGTTTTTTTGTCAAACAAATCGGAAATCGGGAAACAAACTGTTGGACAATAAGTAAGACGTTGTTCCGTGTATTTGTCCGACTGATATCTAGAACAGAGGATTATATGATCACTTATCTTAAATGGCGTACCATCATCTTCTCAGTTCCGAGAAACCTTGTAAAGAGCTACGATTGCCGATCGGTTCCTGAAGTCATACTTGCAGTAATAGTTATTAGACTTATCCAAGTGGGAGACTGTTGGATAAGGTGTCTAAGTCCATAACTGTTTCTGGTATGTACTTGACCTGACCCGGCATGGTCCATTTGGGTTGCATGGCACCATATTATAAGTTCTAATATATTAATATATTATAAGTTCCAATATATTAATAATATTATTTGATTAGTTTGATCAAGAATTAATTTAGAATTAATTATGTGATCAAAAGATAACTAATTAAATATATGGGTTGATTATGTAAATCATCCATATCTTGTATAGTGGGCTAAGAGGCTCCATGGATTATCAAGTTGGGTTCCACCCATAGGATGCTCCATGGATGCTCCATGGGAGTTACAAACCCATGGGTCTTGGAAATGAAGAGTCATGACACATTAGGGTTTAACCCTAGATGTGTCAACACTATATAAGAAACATATTCTCCACCAAAATCGGTTACACTAAGAAACAAGAGGGCTTGGCCGATTTTTGAGAAGTGTGTGTTCTCTCATAAGTTCTTCCAAGAGCATTTGGTGTTGTGTGAAGCATTTGAGGCATCACACTTGGGGTGCTAGGCTCACAAGGTTTCAAGGAACACAAACAACAACAAGGTAAGTTATTCTATCTGTACTTTAAGTTAAAATTGTTCCCCATGTATGCTAGATAGGAATATAACCTTGGAATTCAACTTTGCATGATAATTAGACAAACATAGATCCAAGGTTATTAGGGTTGCATGTACACTTAGGAAGTGTTAGAATGCTCAAAACCCATCAGTGGTATCAGAGACTAGGCTTGTTTGTTTTTTTTTGTGCTTAAAAGTTGAAAAAAAAAGTCGAAAATCTTGCTGTCTGTGAGTGGACTCATCGAGTCTATAGGGGGGACTCGTCGAGTTCATGTGTATCTTCAACCAACTCGGCGAGTGAGTTCATGCACTCGGCGAGTAGGGTCGACTGATTGCAGAATTTCGATTTAGTTGCTGGAAATGAATTAGAAACATTACCCTAAACTGTTTTGGTAATTGAAAACTTGTTTTTTTTGGTGGTGTAATGTCTTTGCTAATTCATTTACAACAACTAGTTATCAAAATTACAAAGTTTTAAGTGTAATTTATGAATGTGTTCATATTCATGTTCTTGTTCTTATGATGTTTTAGATGATCATAGGAATTATTTGTAACCTATGTGGTAGATTAATTCTTGATCATAATGTGTTTTAATGGAGTCCATAACATGTCCTCAAGTTATGGAAAACCAAGAGTCACACTTGAATTAAAACCATTAAAAGAACACAAGAGTTAGAAAAATGAAGAGTCTTCATTTTATTACTCTATTAAACTCATAAGTTACAAGAAATGAAAAGTTTTGAAAGTTACAAAACTTGCCCTCAAGTTTTGGAACAAGTAAAGTTAAGTTAAAACTTTAAGTTCCAACCCCTAGAATTTTAAAAGTTAAAATTCAACCCTTATACTTATATTATGATGATTTAATAATTATATATATATATATATATATATATATATATATATATATATATATATATATATATATATATATATATATATATATATGTATAAGAATAAAGTCGTCTTACCGCTAGTACGCCTCATTCACGAAGCCGGTCTATAAGGTGGGTATAAGGTTGTTGCCTATAAAATGGTGACTTAATGGGTGTCTACTCTCACCCACCGCTTGCTTGACTGGTGGAGGGTCGTTAGCCGAACGGGTAAGACAAGGACTTATAAACTCTCATTCAAAGTATGATGAATATTATAAAGTAACTAAATGTTTTATTAAATTCCCAATCTTAGTTACTATAGGAAAATGTGAATAAGGTGCTAATCCATGAAAGTACACTTTACACTTTGTCTAAGTCGTTGGTGGAGCGTGTGTGGTTAACCGGCACACTAACGTGGACTTAACAAGGTAGGTAAAGGGTGACTTAAGGTTTATTATAGTATCGGTGGAGCGTGTGTGGTTTACCGGCACATCGATTGAGTGATAAACTTTAAGGGTACCAAGTGATTTGCATGGTTACTTCACACCTCGTTTTGTGATCCTCGGTATCCCAGTCACAAAACTTGGAGGGCACTCTCGAGATTGAAACATGCCTTTGAAAAGTTCATTGAATCTCAAAGAATCTAGGAATTTCTAAGAACCAATTATAAAACCTGATATCTAATATTTCGGTTTTCGTGGTGGAAATTGGTGAATCGTTATTCACCTACCTTTCAAATATGGTATAGCTTAGATTACGGCATACCTGTTCTAAGTTATATTATATTGTGATTGGATCCTAGCCTTAATATTACATTTGGGTGTTTTATTAAGGACTCTCTTAAATCTATACTAAACTTGTTCTCCTCTTTCAGATGTCTTCAAATAATGCTTCTGGCTCGAATCCTAATGGCTCCTTTACTCTTATGAGTTTGTGTGGGAAAGTCACCTTTGATGGATCCAACTTCAATGAATGGATCAGAAACATGAGGATGATTACCCGCTACGAGGAAAAAGAATATATCCTTGACAAGGAGCTTAAGGAGATTGATGAGACCACTGCAAATCCTCAGAAGATCGTTGACTTTCAGGCACATGAAAGGGATGCTACAAAAGTAGCATGCATCATGATGGCCACAATGACAGCAGAACTCCAAAAGTCCTATGAGGATTTCTACCCTTATGAAATGCACCAAGATTTGATTGAAAGATACCATCAAAGTGCACGACAAGAGAGGTACGAAATCATCTGCTCCATGATAACAACCATGATGAAGGACGGGGATTCCGTCACGAGCCACATACAGAAAATGCAAAGGTATGTGGATCGATTGCTGAAGCTTAATGTGAACTTCCCAGAGGAGCTTGCAATAGATATAATTTTGCGCTCCTTACCATCATGCTATGATAAATTCCGCATGACATATCACATGAATAAGGAAGAGGTCACACTCAGCAAACTTCAGGGACTTCTCAAGACTGCAGAATCAGGTCTTAAGGGGAAGTCGGTTGCTATCATTCCTACTCCAAACTCAACTCCGGTTTTGGCAATCGGGAAAAGTCGAGGAAGGAAGAGAAAGAGATCTTCGAAGGGTACCAAGGCTCGGACCCTTGATGGCTCTTCTTCAAGTGGAACCAAGAAAGGTTTCATTACTCCTTCTTCTGACCCAAAAGAGGCTGAATGCTTCTATTGCCATGAAAAATCACATTTGAAGCGAAATTGCCCAAAGTACCAGCAGGATGTGAAGGATGGGAAAGTTAAACCCAACCATGCAGGTATTTACACTATCATTTCTAATAACTCACCCCATTCGAAATCTTGGGTCCTTGATACTGGTTGTGGTATTCACATTTGTTGTGACTTGCAGGGACTAAGAAGAAGTGAGAATGTGGAGCAAGGAAGAATAAACTTGATCATGGGGAACAGGAAAGCTTCACCTGTCACCAAGATTGGAGTTTATACTTTATCGCTAAGTAGTGGGTTTAGTTTAGATTTGAATAAATGTTGTTACTCGCCAAGAATGGCAAGAAATATTATTTCCTTTCATGCATTGTACAAACAAGGTTTCACCTTTTCATTTGATAATGAATTTGGTTCGATTAATGCTTTCTTTAATAATGTTCTTTATTTTAAAGCATTACCTTGTGATGGTGTGTATGAAGTTGTATCTGTTGTAGATAACTCAGGAAATAATGTTTTGTGTATTGATTCTACTAATAATAATAACTTGGATAAAGCATCATTATGGCATTGTCGTCTTGGACATATAAGCAAGAAACGCATAGGCCAACTCCAAAAGGATGGAGTCTTGGAGTCGTTTGACCTAAAGTCAGATGATAGTTGCGAATCATGCTTACTTGGAAAAATGACAAAGTCACCCTTCACAGGCTCGTGTGAAAGGGGTGAAGGTTTGTTGGACCTTATACACACAGATGTGTGTGGGCCATTCAAACATGCCACAAGGGATGCTAATCGTTATTATTTGACTTTTACTGATGATTACAGTAGATATGGATATGTCTACTTAATCAAGCATAAGTCAGAGACTTTCGAGAAGTTTAAGGAATTTAAACAGGAAGTCGAGAATCAATTGGGCATGAACATTAAGATGCTTCGATCCGATCGAGGTGGTGAGTATCTTAGTTCAGAGTTCCTCGACTATCTAAGGGAATGTGGGATTGTCTCACAATTGACACCTCCCAGGACACCGCAGTTGAATGGTGTGGCTGAGAGACGTAATTGAACCTTGTTGGACATGGTTCGTTCCATGATGAGTCGAGCTTCGCTACCAATCTCATTCTGGGGGTATGCCTTAGAGACTGCCACCCATATCCTTAATCTAGTCCCTACAAAGAAAGTTGCCAAAACTCCTCACGAGATGTGGACTGGTAAAGTACCTAAACTAGACCACATCAAGATTTAGGGTTGCGAGGCTTTCGTGAGACGCGAGACTCATGATAAGCTAGAACCTCGAAGCGAGAGGTGTATTTTCATCGGCTACCCACAACAATCCTTTGGTTACCTCTTCTACAGACCTAGTGACAATGTGGTCTTTGTAGCAAGAAGAGGAGTCTTTCGAGAAAGAGAGTTTATAAGCCAAGGAGACAGTGGGAGGAAAATTGATCTTGAAGAAATTCAAGAGTCAAGTGGTGAAGGAACTTTAAACTCTAGCCCTCAACTTGAGGAGGAAACTCCTGTTGAGCCAATTGACGAATCTGTACCTCTGAGGCGTTCCACGAGAGTTAGGAGTGCACCTAAGCATTACTATGGATTCCATATTACTGCAGAAGGTGAGACACTTATTAGTGATGGAACACTAGTAAGTCAAGATGACCCTAACAGCTACGAGGAAGCCATGGCAGGCCCCGAGTCTGCTAAATGGAAAGAGGCTATGGATAGCGAGATACAATCCATGTATGACAATCAAGTTTGGAACTTGGTTAAGAATGTACCAGGTCGAAACACTGTAGGGTGCAAATGGGTCTTCAAGAAGAAGACCGACATGGATGGTAAAGTACACACTTATAAGGCTAGACTGGTTGCAAAGGGCTTCTCTCAAATTCCTGGAGTGGATTATGATGAGACCTTTTCTCCGGTATCCAAGATTAAGTCTATTCAGGTTTTGTTAGCCATAGCCGCATTTCATGACTATGAAATTTGGCAAATGGATGTCAAAACCGCTTTCCTTAATGGAAAGTTGGCTGAAGATGTTTACATGAGTCAGCCAGAGGGTTTTGTCAGCAACGAGTACCCTAATAGAGTGTGTAAGCTTGAGAAATCCATTTATGGGTTAAAGCAAGCACCTCGCAGATGGAATCTTTGCTTTGATGAAAAGGTCAAGGAATTTGGCTTTTCTAGGAGTGAAGATGAATCTTGTGTGTATGTCAAGGCTAGTGGGAGTATAGTTAGCTTCTTGGTATTGTATGTGGATGACATACTACTCATAGGAAACGACATTCCAACCCTGCAGGAAGTAAAGTCCTGGCTTGGAAAGTGTTTCGCTATGAAGGACCTTGGTGAAGCTGCCTATATTTTAGGGATAAGGATCTTGAGAGATCGGAGTAAAAGACTAATTGGACTTAGTCAAAGTACCTACTTGGATAAGGTGCTGAAGAGATTCAGAATGCAAGACTCCAAGAAAGGAGAGTTGCCCATCCAGAGTAACGCCAAACTGAGTAAGACACAAAGCCCTAGCACTGAGGCTGAGATAGCACAAATGAGTCGAGTACCGTATGCTTCCGCTGTAGGATCGATCATGTATGCTATGACGTGTACTCGACCTGATGTAGCTTTTGCCCTGAGCATGGTTCGCAGGTTTCAGGGGAACCCTGGCAAGGCACACTGGACTGCGGTAAAGAATATTCTCAAGTACCTACGAAGGACTAAGGACTGGGTCCTTACCCTCGGTGGGAGTAATGACTTGAGAGTTGTAGGGTATAGTGATGCTAGCTTCCAGAATGATAGGGATAACTTCCGCTCTCAGTCGGGCTGGGTCTTTACCCTAAATGGAGGAGCAACTTCTTGGAAGAGTTCCAAGCAAGAGACAGTGGCAGATTCTACTTGTGAATCAGAGTATATTGCAGCTAGCGAGGCGGCAAAGGAGGTGTTATGGCTGAGGAACTTCATTGGAGACCTTGGAGTTGTACCAGCTATTAAAGATCCAATGGAAATTTTCTGTGATAGTGAAAGCGCTGTTGCCTTAGCCAAGGAACCAAGGGATCACGGGAGATCCAGGCACATCGACAGAAAATACCATTTCATTAGACATCGAATAGAAGAAGGACTCCTCGTGGCAAAGAGGGTATCATCGGATGAGAGCCCAGCAGATCCCCTCACGAAGGGACTGACTCGGGTTAAGCATCTCCAGCATGCTCGGAGCATAGGGCTGAAGGATGATATTAGATTTAGTAGTTAGATAACCTCGAAATTTGTAAAGTGTAATTGACATTAGATGATGAATAAAAGGTGTTTTATTTATGAGTAAAGTGTTACTATCTCTTGTCGATCGTTTACTATATTTCTTTTGCATGTTTTGACTTCCAGAATAATTGTTGTTTGGCATAACATATTATTCAAACCTCCACAGTCGGTCATATGTCGGAAGTAGGTATGAATCAAGACTGTCATGTTTGGTTGTAGAGGTCTTGGACAAGGCTACAGCAATCATGAGTGCTCATAAGTTCTGAGCATTGGACTCAACCCACGCTCACTGGAATCACTTCATGGAATTCTATCTCGAGTGATCGTGAGACGGTAATATCGTATAAGTCTTCAAACCTAGAGATATGATTTGTTACTTACAAGTTGGTTATGCATTGATTGTACAAAAAACGCATTGGTAACTCGATGTTATAAATCGCGCTCTTGTGTGTAATTCAATGAGTGGTAGAACAAACATATGAGTCGAAGTTTATCTGTTCGTTCTTGTATTAGAAGCTGATATCTGGGCCTCTCGATGATTTTGTTTTGACCTATGTACCGGGCCCGGTCAGAACTAAGTTGATGTGTTCAATTAAGTTTTTTTGTCAAACAAATCGGAAATCGGGAAACAAACTGTTGGACAATAAGAGACGTTGTTCCGTGTATTTGTCCGACTGATATCTAGAACAGAGGATTATATGATCACCTATCTTAAATGGCGTACCATCATCTTCTCAGTTCCGAGAAACCTTGTAAAGAGCTACGATTGCCGATCAGTTCCTGAAGTCATACTTGCAGTAATAGTTATTAGACTTATCCAAGTGGGAGACTGTTGGATAAGGTGTCTAAGTCCATAACTGTTTCTGGTATGTACTTGACCCGACCCGGCATGGTCCATTTGGGTTTCATGGCACCATGCAATTGGATAGACTAAATGAGAGAAATAACACTTGGAGATTATTAATATATTATAAGTTCTAATATATTAATAATATTATTTGATTAGTTTGATCAAGAATTAATTTAGAATTAATTATGTGATCAAAAGATAACTAATTAAATATATGGGTTGATTATGTAAATCATCCATATCTTGTATAGTGGGCTAAGAGGCTCCATGGATTATCAAGTTGGGTTCCACCCATAGGATGCTCCATGGATGCTCCATGGGAGTTACAAACCCATGGGTCTTGGAAATGAAGAGTCATGACACATTAGGGTTTAACCCTAGATGTGTCAACACTATATAAGAAACATATTCTCCACCAAAATCGGTTACACTAAGAAACAAGAGGGCTTGGCCGATTTTTGAGAAGTGTGTGTTCTCTCATAAGTTCTTCCAAGAGCATTTGGTGTTGTGTGAAGCATTTGAGGCATCACACTTGGGGTGCTAGGCTCACAAGGTTTCAAGGAACACAAACAACAACAAGGTAAGTTATTCTATCTATACTTTAAGTTAAAATTGTTCCCCATGTATGCTAGATAGGAATATAACCTTGGAATTCAACTTTGCATGATAATTAGACAAACATAGATCCAAGGTTATTAGGGTTGCATGTACACTTAGGAAGTGTTAGAATGCTCAAAACCCATCAAGAAGATCATCGAGCAGCCAACTTCCGGGCCGGTATGTGTATTCTTGCGTGGATTCTGAGCAGTAGAGGAAAGGATTCCGGAGGATCATCAGTGTGTTTTAAAGCATCAGCGCTTTCTTTGTATTCCAAGTGAGTGTCTGGATACACTGAAGTTGCGCATTGGGTACAATGAAGAATTTTTATGAGGCTCAGAGGAATGTTTTGTTGTATATGTATGGTGCTGGGAGTAGGAGAATCCGTGGTAGAGGCAGGATATTGTGATGTTCAGTGATGGTGTTCCGTGGTTTCCGCGTATAGCGTCTTGATTTCGTAGTTATTTAGAGTCTTGAGTTTGAAGCGGCTAGTGATGTATCATGTATCTAGGGTTCCAGTGGGAGCCCTTCGCGTATTGTCATCAAGAGGGAATTATTTAAGGAAGTGGATCTCCGCAGAGATGGGTTCTGCGTATAGCGGTTGCCGCTAGAGTCTGTAATGCATATTGGGGCAAGTGTGAAACTACCTATGATAGTCTTCGGTGCATGAGTTAGTGAGCATAGTGTGGCGTTGTAATGAGAATGAGGGTGTTATGATGCTACGGAGAGCCGTAGTACTCGCAAGCCAGAGAGAAAGATAGAGAGAGAGTCGTGATACTATGGGGAGTTGTAGTATTCGCCAATCAGAGGGTGTTGTGATGCTACAGGGAGTTGTAGTACTCACAAGCCAGAGAGAGAGATAGAGAGAGAGTCGTGATGCTACGAGGAGCTGTAGTATTCGCCAGTCAGAGGGTGTTGTGATGCTACAGGGAGCTGTACTACTCACAAGTCAGAGAGTGGGAGTTGTGGTACTGCGGGGAGCCGTAGTACTCACTAGTCGGTTGGCGTTGTGGTGCTACGAGGAATCGTAGTACTCACTAGTCAGAGGATGTCGTGATATTCCAAGAAGCCATAGAACTCGCTAGACAACAAGAGAGTGTGATGATGGAGTGTGCTCTGATCAGTGTACGATGCAGAGGAGTTTTAGGCTTGAGTAGCCCTAATATTGGATTTCGGAGCCTAATGGTTAAATCGGGGCGATGCTGGGGCCTCCGCCTCTGTCGAGAGATTTAGCAAGGTGCGCTGGAGATATGCGCAGCAGACTCCAGAGGTCAGTGTTGATTCGATCTTCAATCGGATTGTATTTTTCGTATCAGGAGAAGAAAATTTAGTGACTTGCGTGTCACTGGGCCGGAATATTTGTTAAAGGGAGGAAGTTGGTGTGATATCTCGGATCATGATATGTGTGACCTTTGGAGGTTCAGCTGTGGGGCCAAGAGCTGATCTGGTGTTCAGTATCGAAGAGGGATATGAGAAATGAGGTAGAGTTTACCTTGGTGATGTCTGAGGACACTTCAGAGCAAGCGAACGATTCAGACGCTCGAGGACATACTTCGGGCATATATATATATATATATATATATATATATATATATATATATATATATATATATATATATATATATATATATATATATATATATATATAATAGATTTCGGAGAGAGTTGTGACGCGTATTTGCCCTTGGCAGAGCTTTCCTGCAACAATAGCCATCAGTTGAGCACCAGTGTGCCACCCTTTGAGCTGTTGTATGGGAGGAGTTGTCATTAGATCGGTAGTCTTTGAGCAGCGTGATTGCAGTGGTGGTATGGAATGACATCATGTTGGGGTGACTGCTGAGGACACGGAAGGGATTCCGCGGGTGTAGAGCCAAGAGTCCCAAGATGTATGCAGGGATGGAGTCTGGGACTCCCAACTTGATTCTGATCCGGGAATCGTGTGTGTAGTGGTGGTTCCCCCTGGGGATGTTACAGATGTCGTCAGTGTGACGGGTTTTCCTAACTTGAGAGTGCGAGGACTGGTGCAGCATGTGCGTGTGATTGCAAGAAGAGGACTCGTGGGAGTTGCTCTGAGATTGAAGAATGGGTCTTTCGGTCAGCATGGAATGGATATAGTGGGTTTCGGATCAGGGATCCGGTGGTTCATGGTTTTCTAGCTCTTATGGGTCGAGTGATTGTTGAGATTTGGAGCAGTGATGCATCATTGGAAGTACTCAGTTGTTGTTTGTGGATATCAGAGCGTAAAGCCAGTGCCCGGGTTGAGACGGTGGTTAGGACACCGCAAGGAAAGAGAAAGTGAGTTCGAGTTTCGATGGGTATGCCTTGAGGGACCCGGTCCGGTTAAGGCCAGGTGGCGTGTTGTGGGAGTATTTTTTTGGAGATGAGTTGTTGTAGGCTTCAAGAACGAAGCCTAATTTAAGTGGGGGAGAATTGTCACACCCCGAAATATCAAGAGTAGAGTTGAAGGGCTAAAAGTGTAAATCTTGAAGGGCAACTCGGCGAGTAGGGTCGCAACTTTGGTCGCGTGTCAAGTGGCCTACTCGGTGAGTCCAAAGATGGACTCGGCGAGTAGGTGCTGAGTGGAGAAAACCCCAATTCTCGGGGTTGAGCCCTATATAAAGAACTTAACATCCATTCCCCTAGCCTCTTTACTCATCCTCAAGTCCAGAAACCCTTAGTATTCGTGTGTGTGTGTGGATCAAAGTGCATTTGGGAGCTTGAAGGGTATTTGTTGAAGAAATCTTGGGAGTTTGGAGGCTTGGAGCAAGGGGCTCTGCTTGGATTCGAGTTTCATTGCAGTTGGGGCATTCTTTTGAGGTAATATCTTGTTCTTGGGCTGTTACTCATATGGATTCATCATTTTGGGGTTTATGGGAGCTTATCTTGGTATGTTTTGGAGTTTGGAGGTTAGATCTGAGGTTGCTACCTCAGATCTGGAATGGGGAAGGTCTAGATTGCATTAAAGTCCCTGTGTTTGAGTGCTTAGTGAAGCCATCATGTCCCAAACCCTAGCTCTAAAGTGTATAAGGCCTAGATCTCTTTGGATTCACGTAAAGTTTGCCACTTTATGTGATGGATGGGTTGTAGGAGGCTAGATCTATGTTTTGGATCAATTGCATGGCCTGGAACGCTTCTGTATGGATTCAGACCGGTGGTACTCGGCGAGTCACAAGGGTGGACTCGACGAGTTGCTTGAAGATGAGCTAGAACTCGATGAGTTGGATGAACAACTCGGCGAGTAGGTTGAAGATAGCCTTAGACTTGGTGAGTCTGTTCTTGGACTCGATGAGTCTTGTCGAAGAATCCTAATATTTTCTGGTTGAGTCAAGAATCGGTGAGTCAAGGGATGACTCGGTGAGTTGGGTGCGAGTGGACTCAGAGTTTTTGGACTCGGCGAGTCTCGGGGTGACTCGGCGAGTCAGGTCGCGGATTGAGGGAAGTTCTGAGCTTGGGGCCTCGGCGAGTCATTGGGTTGACTCGGCGAGTATAGTCAGTCAGGGGTTGACTTTTACCGTTGTCCAGAGTTGACTAGTTTGACTTTGTAGTGTTAGTCTGCCAGGATCAAGGTGGTAATAAGTAGAGATATGCTTGTGTTGTAGGAGGACGATAACTCGGTAGATCGAGCGCTAGTGATTCCGAGATACGCGAGGTGAGTCTTCTCACTATACTTTACCTTGAGTTGGTAACCAGAGTTATGTGACAGATTATTTGTATGCTATGTATGTTATGTGTTGTACTGTATTATTTCTATGTGATTTATGTTGTGCTTGTTTACAAAGTTAGAACCGTAAGGTTCACAGAGTTAGAACCTGAGGGTTCACAGAGTTGGGTGCACGGACCCATAGAGTTATAGCCTCGAGTGGCTAATATGTGTTATATGTGGTATTTTGGGGAACTCACTAAGCTTTGTGCTTACAGTGTTTGATGTTACTTATTTCAGGTACTAGTGACGACCATGGGAAGGCACCGGCTTGATCAGTACACACGCATGGGATTCATGATTTTGAGATCTTGGGATTTTGTATTACTTGGATTGAACGATTGAAAATGGTTGTTTTCTGAATATTAAATGAATTATGTTTATAAAAATTTGAAAATTTTGTTTTGAAATTTACGGTGATACAGGTTCCATTAGATGATATTCAGGTGGATGCGAGCCTGAATTATGATGAGAGACCAGTGGCCATCAGAGATCGGAAAATCAAAGTTCTGAGGAACAAGGAGGTACCTTTGGTTTTGGTTCAGTGGCAGAACCGGAAGGGGTCCGATATGACGTGGGAACCGGAGGGGGAAATGCGAGAGCAGCATCCGGAGTTATTTGAAGAGTGAGACTTCGAGGGCGAAGTCTAGTTATCGTGGGGGAGAATTGTAACAGCCCGGAAATTCCAGGTATTTATTATTGGTTTATTTTTGGAAGTTGTGAATGGACTTGGCGAGTTGGAGCCCAAACTCGCTGAGTAGGATCGCGGTATTGGGCACGGGTTCGCGTCCGGACTCGGCGAGTCCAAGAGTGGACTCGGCGAGTCCACGCTGTGTGGTGAAACCCTAATTCCCGGGGTTTGAGACCTATTTAAAGGGCCTTATGGCCGTCATTTGTGCTCACCAACCCATAGAGAGAAAACCTTGAGTGCTTGAATGTTTTGAGAGAGAAAGGAAGCATTTCTTGACCTTGTGTGTGTTATTTAGCAAAGAAGGAGGAGGTTCTAGACAAGAGGAAGCAAATGAGGTTGCTATATTGTGGATTTGAATCTTAGATCATCGAACTAGAGGTATGATTTCGGCTCATCTTCTGTTTTGTGAAGTATAATTGGATTTAGGGTTTCTTATGGTCATTATTGGGTTGATTTGATGCCAAATAGTTCCCTTCTTGTGTTGAGGCTCTGGATCTGGATCCATAGAGGTCCAGAGAGCCTCACGCATCAAGCTTTATGTATAGCAACGGAGATTATGACCTTAAGTTGTAGTATTTGAGACGAAAGCATCATATATGGTCATATAGATATTGTATGTGCATCAAGATAGTGACTTTACGTGCTAAATAAGCTTGGAAGGACTGGATCTATGGGTTAATGGACCGGATCTGACCTTATGAGCAAGTTTGAGTCATTGCATGGCACGGACTCGCCGAGTCCGAAGAACAGACTCGGCGAGTAGTATGAATATTTCCCCGACCACACAGCGAGTGGTCTTGCCGAGTTGGGGAGGGTTGACTCAGTGAGCCAGGGGGAGTCAGAGTGGACAGGTGGACTGAATCAAGCTGGACTCGCCGAGTTGTTCTTGAGACTCGGCGATTTGAGTCGAGGTGGCCCCACAACTCATGCCAGGTGGAACTCGTCGAGTTAGGAGAATACTCGACGTGTCAAGGGAGGATTCCAGGGAAATCAGTGTATACGCTCAGACTCGCCGAGTCGCTATAGTGCACTCGCCGAGTCCAGTCAAAGTTGACCGTTGACCGTTGACCTAAGTTGACTTGTTAAAGGGTAGTCAACCTTAGTTGGGAAAGTGTTAATTAGAGATGTATTGTGCTATAGAAGGACTATAGCTCGGGAGATCGAACACTAGTAATTTCAGGATTTACGAATTACCGAGACACGCGAGGTGAGTCTTCTCACTATACTTTACCTTGAGTAGGTAATCAGAGTTATGTGACAGAGTATTTGTATGTTATGTATGTTATGTGTTGTGCTGCATTATTTCTATGTGATTTATGTTGTGCATGTTTACAGAGTTAGAACTGTAAGGTTCACAGAGTTAGAACCTGAGGGTTCACAGAGTTGGGTGCACGGACCCACAACCTCGAGTGGCTAATATGTGTTATATGTGGTATTTGGTGAACTCACTAAGCTTTGTGCTTACAGTGTTTGATGTTATTGTTTCAGGTACTAGTGACGACCACGGGAAGGCACCGGCTTGATCGGTACACACGCATGGAGTTTATGCATTTGAGATCATGGGATTTTGTAATACTTGGATTAAATATTTAAATGTGATTGTTTTCTGAATATTAAATGAATTATATTTTATAAAATTTGAAAAAAAAAATTGCTTTGAAATCTACGGTGTTACATCTGGAACTCAAAGGGAAGGTAAAGAGGTTGGGGAGAGGGTATTATGTCCTTTATATAGGGCTCAACCTCCGGGATTAGGGTTTTCTCCACACAGCACCAACTCGTCGAGTCCACCCATGTGACTCGCCGAGTTGGTCACTTTAACATGCGACCCGTATCTCGACTCGACTCGCCGAGTCCATCCATCGACTCGCCGAGTCGACCTTCTTATATACGCCTTTAGCCCTTCCGCTTTACTTCTGAATTCCGGGATGTTACATCAAGAAATGATACTTGTTAGATTTTATGAAGAACTAGTGATTAACACTTGGATATGATGAGAATGGATGAATTTAGCATGTTCTTGAGGAGAGAGGTTGTTCTTGGCTGATGATATTGAGAGAATATGGTTGGAATTTGATGTAAAAGTGTAGTAATGAAGAAAAAATCGGAAAACATATATATATATATATATATATATATATATATATATATATATATATATATATATTTGTGTGTGTGTGTGTGAGGGTTGATGGTCTGAAGGGTTAACGGTCGTGAACCTCGTACATGGTGCAAAGGCGGTTTGTGGCCAAAAACAAGATCCAAGATGATAAGGTTCATTTTCCGAGGCGATAAGGGTCATTTTCCAAGGCAATAAGGCTCAAATATGTTTGCGGCCCAAAGCCTGATCACAACTTCATTCACAGTCTGAAGTTCTGAAGTTAATTACGACCTGAAGTCGTTCATAGCTGTTAGTTTATAGTCCGAGGGGAAAGAAAGAAAAAGGATGTGAAGCTTCTCGTAGTCATTTAATTCCCTTCTTAAACACCTAATATTCTTAGGGTTTTAATATGCAAAGGTTATTATTCTAACCTTAATAAAACTTTAACCAATTAAGAAAACTTTAGTTGATCCAAGTTTGACTTTCATTTACTAGGGTTGACTTTAGAAGTAGAAAATAACGGGATGTTACAGTGTGGGATGGACACTTTTTTACGTGGTGTTCACTCGCTTCATGGCACATCCAAATTATGCCACATATCACCCTTCTGGTGGTCCACATTTCTAAATCTCCGATGAATTTGGGGGTCAGATGTTTACGACGAGCATGGTGCACACATTGACGTGCACCATTTAATTATTTTTTAAAAATTCAAAATTTCTTCATAGCAACTTTGCTTTTTACCCTTTATATTTTTAGCTCTTTCCTAGCACTAAAACTTTCATTTAGGTTGCATCTTCAAATTTTAACTGTCACTTTTAACCCAGCTTCGTATCTCCTTCCTACAAATTTCTTTTTTGTGGTGTTAGTTTCAATTCAACCATTCTCTTTTTGCTATTTTTGATGTCAATACCATTATGAATGTGATTGGTTTATATTCATCATAAATCATAACTCTTCCAATCATAGTTAGATTTTCTCTATGCTTTTAATTTTTGGGATCGTTAAGTCGCGTATTTTCATAATACGCCACCAATTTTAACTTTTTGATTACCTTATTTTTGACTGAACTTTCCATATTATCCTTTAATATGGGAAGTTTTTGTCTTTATGAATCCAAGCCAACACGTCTCTAACTAACTTGACATTTAATTTATTCTCCTTTTTTTTTCTCTTTTCCTCTTCTTTTCTCCAATCATGGGCAAGAACACAGTCCGTTCTCGCACCAACATAACTACTCCTAAAAATAATGAATTTGTCTATTATGGAATTCTGGCCCATGATGAGGTTTGTTCCTTCAATTATGAGGATATGCAATTCATTAAGGTCAATGGAGCTTTTCCTTTTGATGCAATCTTCAGGTTCTTTGATCCTTTTATTTAGCTAGATTTCATTTCTCCTTCTTGGATATACTTCCCAAAATATCCCTTTTCTATGGGCTTCAAATATCCTTTTTATGGGTATTGTTTTTTATTTCTTTCAAGCCACCAAACTTTCCTATGTCGAAGCAATGCCTATTATTTGGAGAATTTTGTATTGGATTGAGCGAGTGAATCATTCCCACAATCTTGGCATTGGGCTTACTGAGTTATATTCTTTTTGTGATCTCTCTACATTTGTGAGTTCTCGCTTTTGTTGAAAGTTAAAAATGACGGATCACCTCTTGTACAAAAATCCAAGCATAACGACGGTTCTTAGAAAGGAAGATGCTTTTTCGTAAAACGTGACTCGATTCCTAGTGGAGATCTTTTACCTTAATCTTGGGTTAAAAAGGGTAGGGCTTCTTATTTTCATATTAAGGATCCCAATATTCACACTTCTTATTTTGTTTAATTGTTTGCAACTTTAAAGTTTTACGAGTTATCCCCTCCCCCTTGCGGCTAAAGACACCGAGGATACGATCAACAATTTCATTTCTCTACCCGAGACTATCAGGACATTGAAGCTCTATCCTTTCAATCATGAAGAAATTTCAAACATTATAATACCTATGGCTACCGGTAAGGATCTTTTAATACTTCAATATTTAGTCTTTGAGAAATTATTAAAACTTTTTTGGTTTTCGCAGGACCTAAAGACACACACACTAATGCTCATTTCTCCATATCTAATATTGATACGGCTATGTCAAGTGGCCAGATATTTGTGAAGAAAGAGAATATTAACTCCTCCATTTCCCCAAAAAAAAGGCCGACATGGATCTGACTATGAAAACTTCAGGATCCTGGAAAAGGAAAGCTCTTGGAGTTATGAATTTGAGCTTGGAAAACCTTGGAGCTAAGGATGAACTTCAGAGGTTGGTCTTCTTTTCTCAAACTATAGGTGTTATTGTTGCTTTTATTTCTTATGCTTTTCCTTTTACCCTTTCTGATGTAACTCTTTCACCAGCACTTTGATCGTTTCTCCACAGACTTGAGGATTTAGGGGTGAAAGGACTGAAGAAGCTTTAAGAGAGCAAGAAAAACTGTGCAATGTGACCAAAGAAGATTTCCTGATGTGAGGGGAACTCATAAGCAATGACAAGAACAATAAAGAATAGGAGCATGATCCAAAGATCGCGGAGGTGATTGCCAAAGTGAAAGTTAGCATTACGATGGCTGTTTGGGAGGCCAAGATCAAACTAGTTGAAGATGTGGTTAATGCAGGATCCTGGAATCCATCTAGATAGTATGCAAACCTTGCTAAGTTAAAGGGTATATTCTGTGAGTTTTTATATATATGTATAACATTGTGGGATTGAAATCCCTATGTACTCACCAGGTTTCTCAACCTGAACCACTCAGTTTATTTATATCACAGGTGTTGATATGAAGTCACATTACACTAAGAGATTTAAAAGAGATGTAGATCACTAGTGATAATGAATGCAATATCTGTTTATGCTTATGTTTCTATATTGATGATGACATCCCAAATGTTTTAAAATGAATAAAAATATTTTCTTCGGAAACGCTTTGATAACGTATTTATCATGTTTTACTAGGAACAAATTCCGCAACATTTTTATTAAAAGAGGTACTTTGATTTTTATAAAGCATAAACAAAATCGGTCTTTTCTGGCCGTGAAAATGGGGATGTCACACATTGAGGAAGGTTTTTATAAGAAATGGAAGCAATAGAGGAAGATGATAAGGTTGAGTGGGTAGACATGATTCCCGAATGATTACAAACACCATGACCCCACAGTGGGCGCCAAATTGTTTTGGTCAAAAATCGATTATGTAGAATTCAACCAAATTGTATGAGAGGTTGTGATGTTCTTAATTAATCAAGTACGAAATGATGACCAAACTGATATGAGTGAGTTACAAGGAACGACCTTGTTCCTTGATAGGATCTTCGACAGAAAACCTTAGGATCTGATACTAATCACTTGCTTTGATGTTTTTATTGATATTAAAAGGTCATTTAAAGAGATCAATGTGTAAATGTAAGTACAAGTATCGTAGATGATCTATATGTGTCTATGGTGTGCTAGTTACACGTGTTATTTATAGTCTAATTCTAATAACATGAAGTTGAATAATTTCGGGATCCTCCAGAATCAGCATATGAATGATATTTGACTTGGTATTCCAGGTATTTTTCCTAGTTGAGATGACTATCCGTTGAGAAGGGTCTTGTGTTGACTCGTTCTGCACAAGTGAGATAAATAAAGAGAATATAGTTGTTATAAATGTTAGAAATATTAGTGGTAATAGTTATGATCCAAGGATATGTTTAAGCTTCTTGAGGTTTCATATGTATTTGAGGATCCTGAATATGAATCAATGATCCATCCCCTAATAATGATGAAAACGTTTTTATATCTAATAAACCTCCAATTAGTCAAAGTAGTTGATCTTAATTGGAACCCACCAAACCCATTAAAAGCTGGAGTTGACAGCTTGTTGAATATGATCAGACATGATTAGCTGAAGTGATTCGACTGATAAAGCATTAGAATCACTACTAATCCTTTATAATAGTTGTCCAATAGTTGTACCTAATTAATTTTTTTCATAATTATACAAACCTAAATTAGTCAAACATTGTGTCAGGAAACTCATTAATCACAAGAGGCCATACCATGTATTGTACATATTTATACCTTGTACCTCTTTTTTTATTAAATCTGAAGATTACCATTCTTTCATGGTATCAAAGCCAAAAAAATTGATCCTATCTTCCTAAACCTTATTTTTGACAAAGGTTCTCTTCCTGGGCACCCCTCATATCCGGTGAATCATCCAAGAATTTTTCCGACTCTAATTATGTTCCTTTTCATACCCTTCTTCACCTCATCACCATAAAACATTCTTCAACTAAGTATCTCTTATGGAAAAATCATTTCCTTCCTATTGTCTCTTACCAAAGCCTTCAAGGCCATGTTGATTGTACTATCTTGTAACATCCCAAAATTTTTAGCAAATTAAAACTATTCAAAACAACCTGTTTATTAACAAAAGTGTTTACAAAAACAATGTATCCAAAACATGATTTAAAATAATAGTCTCCCAAGATCCAATTTGTTGTAAAACCAAGGATTTGTACGGTCACACCTTCACCTTCCCATGAATCATCTAAAGAACCTAAAACTATAAATAAAACTATAATCATAGAGCTTAGTTAGTTCCCCCAAAAGTACCAACACACAAACATATAACACATAAACAAAAACATGTACTTGGTCTGTAACACCGAAAATTTCAAAACAAAATTTTCAATTTTCTTATAAAACATAATTCGATTAATATTCATCAAAACAACCATATTAATTATCCAATATAGGTCAATACAAAATCCCAAGATCACAATGTAAAAACTCCGAGTGTGTGTGTACGGATCAAGCCGGCGCCTTCCCGCGGTCGTCACTAGTACCTGAAACAATAACATCAAACACTGTAAGTACAAAGCTTAGTGAGTTCCCCAAAATACCACATATAACACATATTAGCCACTCGAGGCTATAACTCTGTGGGTCCGTGCACCCAAACTCTGTGAACCCTCAGGTTCTAGCTCTGATAAACATGCACCACATAAATCACACAGAAATAATGCAGTAAAACACATAACATACATAGCATACAAATACTCTATCACATAACTCTGGTTACCTACTCAAGGTAAAGTATAGTGAGAAGACTCACCTCGCGTATCTCGGTATCTCACGAATCCTGGAAATCCCTCGTGCTCGATCCTCCGAGCTCTAATCCTCCTATAACATTATATGTCTCTAATTAACACTTTATATCTCTAAGGTTGACTATCCCTAAGAAGTCAACACAAGTCAACTCTGGTTAACGGTCAACGGTCAACTTTGACCGGACTCGGCGAGTGCTACGGCGACTCGGCGAGTCTAGACGTTTTTACCAACCCTCTGAAATTCCCTTACTACACGTCGAGTATTCCCCCCTTACTCGACGAGTTTCACCTGAAAGAATTGCGGGGCCACCCCGACTCAACTCGCCGAGTCTCAAGAACAACTCGGTGAGTCCCATTTTGACTCAGTCCACTCGTCATCCTTCTCCAACTCACCCTGACTCACTGAGTCTACCCATGACTCGATTGGACCACTCACTGAGCAATCCCAAGGCAATCTTCAAACTACTCGCCGATTCTGATGAACAGACTCAGCGAGTCCATGCCATGCAACCACTCCAACTTGCTTCTAAGGTCAGATCTGCTTCCACAATCTATAGATCTGGCCTCCCTAGACTGATTCATCACGTAAAGCTTCTATCTTGGTGCCCATAACACACCCCATGGATCATAAATGGAGTTTTGACCTAAGGCATGAGGATTCCAATCCAAAGCCTCCATTGATTCCCAAAAAGCTTGGGTAAAGGGAAACTCTTGACCTCTAAGGGTCCAGATCTATGGTTCAAACCTCATAAGGGACCAAGAGGACACTAGATCTTGCCATAAAAGGGTTCAACAAACCCTAAATCTAGATAAACAACAACAAGGAAGAAGATAACTCGAAATTATTACCACAATAGTGATGCTCTGGACTCCGAACCCTTAGAAGTGGCTCCACTTGCTTTCCCTTGGCTAGTTCTTCTCCTTCCTTGCAACAATGACACTTCCAAGATCAAAAATGGCCTCCTACTTAGCTCCAAATGCTCACACTCGATTAGGGTTTCACTCAAGGGACTGGTGAGCACAAATGACGGCCATTAGGCCCTTTAAATAGGTCTCAAACCCGAGAAATTAGGGTTTCATTACACAGCGCTGACTCGCCGAGTCCATATCCTGGACTCGTCGATTCCAAGCGCGATCCCACGACCAGATCCGCGTCCGTACTCGGCGAGTCTGAGATCCAACTCGCCGAGTCCCCTCTCAAATCACCAAAAATACAAATATACAAGATACCTGAAAATCCGGCTGTTACAACTCTCCCCCACTAGGACTAGACTTCTCCCTCGAAGTCTCGCTCTAAAAACAGCTTCGGATGCTGCTCCGACATCATACGCTCTGGCTCCCAGGTCATCTCTGATCCCCTCCGGTGTTGCCACTGAACCAACACCAAAGGTACCTCCTTATTTCTCAGAACCTTGATCTTCCGATCCCGGATGGCCACAGGTCTCTCGGCATAATTCAGGCTTGCATCCACCTGAATATCCTCTAATGTAACCACTGCCGATTCATCGGCTATACACTTCCTCAACTGCGACACATGAAAAGTGTCGTGAATCTATCCCAACTCTGCTGACAACTCCAACCGATAGGCTACCCGGCCTACCCTCGCAATCACACGAAATGGACCTATAAACCGGGGCCCCAACTTTCCCCTCTTCCTGTACTGAATCACTCCTTTCCAAGGAGAAACCTTCAGGAGAACGAAGTCTTTTGTCGGCTCTTATGATGGCTGTTATTGTAGGAAAACTCTGCCAAGGGTAAATGCGTATCCCAGCTACCCCCAAAATCCAATACACATGCTCGAAGCATGTCCTCAAGCGTCTGAATCGTCCGCTCACTTTGGCCGTCTGTCTGGGGGTGGTATGCGGTACTAAAATGCAGCTTAGTACCCAACTCCTCATGAAATTTCTTCCAGAATCAGGAAGTGAAGCGCACATCATGGTCTGAAACAATCGAGATCGGCATCCCATGCCGAGATACTACTTCCCTCACATAAATCTCCGCCAACTTCTCCGCTGAAGAACTCTCACTGAAGGCAAGAAAGTGAGCGCTCTTCGTCAACCTATCCACAATCACCCAAATTGCATCGACTCCTCTGGCAGTCCTCGGCAATTTGGTGATGAAATCCATAGTGATCTGTTCCCACTTCCACTCGGGAACCTCCAATGGCTGTAACTTGCCATGCGGTCTCTGGTGCTCGGCCTTCACCCTTCGACAGGTCAAACACCTCTCGACAAACCATGCGACGTCCCTCTTCATACAAGGCCACCAATACTCTTTCCTCAAA
Organism: Lactuca saligna; assembly: GCF_052625555.1. Classification (NCBI taxonomy): domain Eukaryota; kingdom Viridiplantae; phylum Streptophyta; class Magnoliopsida; order Asterales; family Asteraceae; genus Lactuca; species Lactuca saligna. The sequence goes on along the minus strand of NC_136425.1, from coordinate 37,520,697 downwards.
TCCAAATACATTTTTGTAGCCCCGGGATGGATCGAAAATTTCGATCTATGAGCTTCCTCCATCAAAGTAGTACGCGTACCGCCCACAAACGGTACCCAAATCCGGCCCTGAAAAGTCATAAGCCCTCGACTATCCGAAACGAACTCTGAAACCAAACCAACGACCCGTTCTATCTTCTGCATCTCCGGATGCACAGCCTCGGCCTGTGCCCCACGAATGGCGTCCAGAACTGGAGCTATCACGGTCAATCTCAAACATACATTTCGCAGTGGAGTACTCTCCGCCCTGCGGCTCAACGCGTCAGCTACCACATTAGCCTTGCCCGGGTGGTACAGGATCTCACAATCATAATCCTTGACCACATCTAACCACCTCCTCTGCCGCATATTTAGGTTAGGTTGATCCATCAAGTACTTCAAGCTCTTATGGTCCGTGTATATCGTACAACGAACCCCATACAAGTAGTGCCGCCAAATCTTGAGGGCGAACACCACTGCCCCAGCTCTAAATCATGTGTGGGATATCTCGTCTCATGAGGCTTTAACTGCCTCGATGCATTTGCTATCACATGCCCCTTCTGCATCAGCACCGCTCCCAGCCCTAAAATCGATGCATCACAGAATACCACAAAATCTTCCATCCCTTCCGGAAGAGCTAATACCGGAGCTTCGCACAACCTTTGGCGAAGTGTCTCAAAGGAGGTCTGCTGCTCGGGACCCCATAAAAATGAAACACCCTTCCGGCTCAATCTGGTGAGTGGCACTGCAATCTTGGAGAAATCCTTGATAAACCTCCGATAGTACCCTGCCAACCCAAGAAAGCTCCTGATCTCAGAAGGTGACTTTGGCACCTCCCACCTCATCACCGCGTCAACCTTGGCCGGATCGACCAATATCCCTTTCTGATTAACGAGGTGCCCCAGAAACTAGACCTCCCGCAACCAGAAATCGCACTTGGAAAACTTTGCATAAAGTTTCTCCGATCTCAAAACTCCAAGAACCTCCCTCAGATGCTCCTCATGTTGCTCTCTAGATCTCGAATATACCAGAATATCATCGATAAACACAATCACCGACCGATCCAACATCGATCTGCATACCCTGTTCATGAGGTCCATGAACACAGCCGGGGCATTGGTGAGCCCAAAAGGCATCACCACAAACTCATAATGCCCATAACGCGTCCTGAATGCTGTCTTCTGGACATCCTCGTTCCGCACTCTCACCTGATGATAGCCCGACCTCAAATCGATCTTGGAGAACCAAGATGCTCCCTGCAACTGATCGAATAAATCGTTGATCCTCGGCAACGGGTAATGGTTCTTGACTGTCAGCTTATTCAATTCTCGGTAATCAATACACATTCGATGCGAGCCGTCCTTCTTCTTCACAAACAGAATGGGTGCTCCCCATGGCGAGCTACTCGGTCGAATAAACCCCTTCCCCAGCAGCTCCTGAAGCTGCGAGGATAACTCTTGCATCTTTGGAGGTGCAAGGCGATAAGGCACCTTAGCGATAGGCGCGGCTCCCGGAACCAAATCGCTACCGAACTCCACTTGCCTCACGGGAGGCACACCTGGTAACTCTTCGGGAAAAACATCTGGAAACTCATGCACCACCGGAACTTCATCCACTGAACTCGGTCTCTCGGAGATCACTCGCGTATCCATCACATACGCCACGAAACCCTTACAGCCCTGCTGTAAACACTACCTCGCCCTAGCGGCCGAACAAAAGGCTGATCCAGAACGTGTACCCTCGCCGTATACCGAAAGAACTCCCCCACTAGGATCTCGTATGGTCACCAGCTGACGCTCGCAGTCGATAACCGTGCCGAATCGCCTCAACCAGTCCATGCCCACTATGACACAAACATCACCCATCGCAATAGGAACCTGATCAATCGGAAACTCAACCCCAAAAATCTCTAACACACATCCCCGGAGGACCTCCGTGGCACAAATCACTCTGTCGGCGGCTATGGAAACCCGAAGAGGCCGACTCAATGCCTCACGACTAACACTGATATGCTGACTAAAGGCCAAAGATACAAAAGACCGACTCGCACCCGAGTCAAATAACACTAAAGCAGGCACAGAGTTCACAAGGAAGGTACCTATGCATAGCATAATATAAGCATAATATCTCAACACCAAAAATAAATATATAAAAGGAAACGTACCAGCCCCAATGTCGGGTGCAGCGCGGACCTCTTCCGCAGTCAGCTGAAAGGCTCTCCCTCGAGCTCTCGGTGCTTCGGCTTTCACGGGCCGACTCTCTGTAGCTCTGATAGCAGCGGGAGCAGATCCCTGAGACGCCCCACGCAGCAGCGGACACTCCGCCTTCCGGTGTCCGATCTGGCTGCAGTGAAAACACACTGCAAACCCCTTGGGGCAGTCCTTGGCCATATGCCCCTCCTTGCCACATTTGTATCAAGACCCTGCTCGACAAACTCCATCGTGACCCTTGCCATACTTCCCGCAAGTGCGGCCCTTCTGGCTCCCGGGTTTGGGATCAGCGGGCTTGGCCTACTTGGCTGCCGGCTGAAGCTGTGCCGGCCGCCGATCCCTCCCTAGAGACTCCGCCTCCTCCCTGGCCTGAGTCTCAAGCTCAATCTCCCTCTTCCGGGCATTTGCCTGAAGCTCAACAAATGTCTGATACAAGGAGTTCGCAGCGAACTCCCGAATATCCCGTCTCAAAATGCTCAGGTAGCGGCTCATACGTGCCTGCTCAGTGGACACGTGCTCAGGGCAGAACATCGCCCTCTCATGAAACATCCTCGTGATCGCGGTAGCTGACTCAGTACCCTGCCTGAGGGTCAGAAACTCCTGTGCCAGACGCTCCCTCTCCACCTAGGGAACGTACTCATCTCGGAACATGGTAGTGAACCTCTCCCAGGTCACTGCCGAAAGCTCAGTAGGCGTGAAATGCGCCGTCACAAACTTCCACCAGTCCTTCGCTCCCAAGCGAAGCTTGTTCAGCGCGAACCGAACCTTCAAATGCTCAGGGGATGAGCAAGTGAAGAAGCATCCCTCCATATCAGATATCCACCTCATAACTGCCACCGGATCCTGTGTACCATCAAACTCTGGTGGTTTGGTGTTGCTAAACTCCCGAAACAGTGACGCATCACCTCCCTGGGGTCTCGCCGCAGCGATTGCTGCGGTAGCCGCTGCAACAGCAGCCTCAGAAAGAGCGGCATAACGCTCGTCAAATGTCTCAATCAGCGCGGTCTTAATAGACCCGAACATCTCTGGTATCTCAGCTCTGATGACCGCAGCTACCTCCTCATGAATGATCTGTCGAATCTCCTCATCACTAGCTCCGGCATCCTCCGGCATATGATGTGTCCTCACCATGATCAACCTCTGAAATACAACATGCGATAAATTAGAATTCACTCAAACACTCTTACACCCGACAATCCACCCCTCCTTGATTCTTGGTATCCCAAGATTCTTATTTGGACTGTGTACTGCCCCGGTGCTTTCAGTAGTACGGGCCCAATACTACTGTCCACACCGTCTCAGTACACACCCCAAATCTTCCTCTTCGGATCCCAATTCCCAAGTACTCTATCATGCGTAAACCACTTTCTAACAGATCTCTCATAAACCCCTTGCTGCTACCTACTCACTCTCAGCATCTCATAGCAGCTCACCCCTCCCTAGGCTAAGGCATCACAAATCAGGCCACTCTAGTCCTATTAGCAATACCTAGCCTACTCTAGCATGCAGATACATCATATTAATATTAATATCACATAATATAAAGGTATTTTAGGAATTCACCGTTCGGGCGCTGACTGATCGTACACACGTTTCTTCCTGGAATTTGTTTCTTTTTCAAGAAAGTCTTTTACTCTTAGAAAATTTTGGTTTTCTTTTGACAATATCTTTCCAATTCCTCAGTTTGAGTTCAGATACTCCCGAAGGTGTACCCGAATCTCTCAAACCAAGGCTCTGATACCAATTTGTAACACCGTAAATTTCAGAACAAATTTTTCAATTTTCTTATAAAACATAATTCCATTAATATTCATCAAACAACCATATTAATTATCCAAAATAGGTCAATACAAAATCCCAAGATCACAATGTAAAACTCCGAGTGTGTGTGTGTACGGATCAAGCCGGCGCCTTCCCGCGGTCGTCACTAGTACCTGAAACAATAACATCAAACACTGTAAGCACAAGGCTTAGTGAGTTCCCCAAAATACCACGTATAACACATATTAGCCACTCGAGGCTATAACTTTGTGGGTCCGTGCACCCAATCTCTGTGAACCCTCAGGTTCTAGCTCTGATAAACATGCACTACATAAATCACATAGAAATAATGCAGTACAACACATAACATACATAGAATACAATACTCTATCACATAACTCAGGTTACCTACTCAAGGTAATATAGTATAGTGAGAAGTCTTACCTCGCGTATCTCGGTATCTCACGAATCCTGGAAATCCCTCGTGCTCGATCCTCCGAGCTCTAATCCTCCTATAACATTATATGCTTCTAATTAACACTTTGTATCTCTAAGGTTGACTATTTATAAGGAGTCAACACAGGTCAACTCTGGTCAACGGTCAACTCTGACCGGACTCGGCGAGTACCATGGCGACTCGGCGAGTCTAGACGTTTTCACCACCCTCTGAAATCCTCTTACTACACGTCGAGTATCCCCCCCTTTACTTGACGAGTTTCACCTAAATGAATCGCGGGGCCACCCCGACTCAACTCGCCGAGTCTCAAGGACAACTCAGTGAGTCCAGGTTTGACTCAGTCCACTCGTCATCCCTCTCCGACTCACCCTGACTCATTGAGTCTACCCATGACTCGATTGGACCACTCGCTGAGCAGTCCCAAGGCAATCTTCAAGCTACTCGCCGAGTCGGATGAACAGACTCGGCGAGTCCATGCCATGCAACCACTCCAACTCGCTTCTAAGGTCAGATCTGCTTCCAAAAACTATAGATCTGGCCTCCCTCGACTGATTCATCACGTAAAGCGCCTATCTTGGTGCTCATAACAGACCCTATAACTCAATAATGGCGTTTTTGACCCAAGGCATGAGGATTCCAATCCAAAGCCTCCATTGATCCCCAAAAAGCTTGGGTAAAGGGACACTCTGGACCTCTAAGGGTCCAAATCTATGGTTCCAACCTCATAAGGGACCAAAAGAGCACCAAATCTTGCCATAAAAGGGTTCAACAAACCCTAAATCTAGATAAGCAATAACAACAAGAAGGTAACTCGGATTTATTACCACAAAAGTGATGCTCTGGACTCCAAACCCACAGAAATGGCTCCTTCTTGCTTTCCCTTGGCTAGCTCTTCTCCTTTCCTTGCAACAATGGCACCTCCAAGGTCAATAATGGCCTCCTACTTAGCTCCAATGCTCACACTCGATTAGGGTTTCACTCAAGGGGCTGGTGAGCACAAATGACGGCCATTAGGCCCTTTAAATAAGTCTCAAACCCGAGAAATTAGGGTTTCATTACACAACGCTGACTCGTCGAGTCCATATCCTGGACTCGTCGTGTCCAGGCGCGATCCTGCGTCCAAATCCGCGTCCCTACTCGGCGAGTCTGAGCTCCAACTCGCCGAGTCCCCCTCACAAAACAACAAAATACAACTAACAAGATACCTGATAAAATCCGGCTGTTACACTTATACTTAACATTAATACTTGTATAATGAAAAAGTATAATGCTTCTAACAATTTGCTACCATGAGTCTGTAACTGCGGCTATATGACTAGTTTCAAACCTCTGCTTGATGCTACAAGTTTCGCATCTTGAGATAGGTTCCACATGCTTGATCAACGTCAAAACAATAAACAAACAAAAGGATAGTTCATCACTCACACACGGTTTTGTTGTAGCTAGCAACCACGAGTGGGGTTGTCAACCCGTATCTTATTCATACACGACTTCCTAGCTTACACGGGATTAACGGTTACAGGTCAGAGGATTTTCCCTAAGATTTCCAATCTTAGTTGATGAATACAATAGCTCATGTAGACTTGTCGAGTTCCGTTAGTTCTAGTAGTAAAATCATATTCGTGTCTAAAACCCTAAGTTATTAGAGTATGCTTTTAACATTACTCCTAATATTTATAATACTTAGGTAGTACAACAACTATAATTAGAATTAAAACCAGGTTTTATCTTGACATAAAACCAATAATAACAACATATAACTTTTATAGTTTTATCTTGACATAAAACTAACAATAACAACATATCCAGTTTTATCTTGACATAAAACGAATAATAACAACATATAACATATCTAGTTTTATCTTGAAATAAAACTAATAATAACAACATATAACATATTTAGTTTTATCTTGACATAAAACTATTAATTGCAACATACTATGTAACTTAACATATAAAACTTCCGAATATAACTGCGGAACTATATCGCACACAAAATATATATAGAATCCTAAGTATAACTCAAGATCTACATTAGTATATTAACATACCGATAAGTTGATAATAGTTGTATATATTCAAAATATTATATTTAGAACAACTATACCATGGCTATTATAACTATATACTATCATATAGACATAATAATAACATATATATAAAATCTAGCATGTGTTTTCCCCCGAAATATTAGAAAGTGGGGCCGTGAAACTCACCTTAGTAGCGTGATTTTTATGATATCTAAGCGAAACAGTCGGCGTGCGAGTTCGTCGGGGCTCGGGATGCAAGAGAGCTTCATCAAGTGAGAGAGGAGAAAGAAAATGGTGTAAGGAAGTGAATGGGTCGAAGCCTCTAATTATAGTAAGATTTTATGACACTCATGTCGTGAGTGTCATAAAACTCACTTCGTGAGTCTCATGGTTCACTCCGTAGACTTGCCATGTGCATCCCTAGCTTCGAAAGGTGGCCATGTGACACCTCACGTCGTGAGTGTCATAAAACTCACATCGTGAATTTTGGATCTTATCCTCTCGCAGCTTCTAGATTCTGATTTATGACAGAATTACTCCTCACGTCGTGAGCGTCATAAAACTCACGTCGTGAATTAGCTAGTTTAGGGTTTTTAAAAGCTAAATCTTCGGAATGCCATAACTTTTGCATACGAACTCCGTTTTTGACGTTCTTTATATGAACGCGTAGGTATATATGAGAAATAAAACTATCTTTTAGACTTAAATAGCTAATTCTAAATCTATTTTAAATTCCTCTTATTATAGAGATTTATAGTGTTCGGTTTATAATAACTTCATCATGCGAAGTCAGATTCAGACGTTCTCTATATTTTTGGAATCATGTGGATGTATACTTTGAGTTGTATCATAAATTATGTATGAAATTTCATACTTTATCATGAATTATATAGAAATTTTGTCACTTTACTAGTTTAACAAAATAACATTACATGATTGGCATAATCACATGTGATTGTTTTTGACCTATTTTGAATGGTGTTACACATAAAGAATTGGGCCACAGGAACTATGGATCATAAAACCAATGGGTATGGATTTGGGTTATATCCATGACTCTTGAAATCCCACATATAAATATATACTTCATTGCCCAAAATCGCCACAAGTGTATTCTTGGAGTTCATGGTGTTTTGGGTGCATGGAATTCTCTCTCAAGTTTCTCCTTTGTCCATGATGTGTTGTGATTCCAATTGAGGTTTCCACACTATTGGGGGTGATCTGTTTAAGGCCAAATATATCAAGACCTCAAGCTCCATCAAAAAGCATGTTATACTAACTAGTATCTTATATGGTTTATATCAAATGCATGCTACTTGTAAGATTAACACCTTGGAAACCATTTGCATGTATAATTAGTGAAAAAATAGATCCAAGGTATTTAGGGTTGTATGTGCACCATAGGATGTTGTATTACACCAAAACCCAACACTTATGTATTAGTCTTTTATGAAACAACTTTTGTAACGTTTTCTTCCAGCATAGAAAGAATAGTTCTGAACATACGAACTGTTCTATTGCTAAGATTAATGTAGTTCAACGCCTTTTAAATCATTATCGTTCCATTTTTATGATTCATTTTGTAATATAGAATCTATTGGTTATTTAATATCTCTATCAACATGATTTTTTGTGAGACATTGTTTCGATTACGAGGCATAATTTCCCAATTACGAGACCTCTAAAAACTTCGATTAAGAGACACAAATTGAATTCCAATTATGATAGTAGCTTCATCTTTACAAGACCAAGTTAAAAATGAGATACAAATCTCATTTCGATGCAAACCCATATGATTTGCGAAGCCTTCTCGAAATCGAGAAACTATGAGAGTGAGATGCTACAAGCTTTAATTCAGCACAATTATTTTTCTAGTTGCGAAACTTTCATAACTGAGACCAACACCATTAAATTGCGATTCTTTATTTCATCAAATGAAAGGTTTTGTTCCGATTTTGACTTTTCCGTTTGACCCATCGAGTTTGAATAAGAAACTAGCCATCAATTTCACCACCATTGATAAACAACAAAGACATTATTCCAAGATTTTTCAGATTAAACACATTGATTCAACAATGATCTTCCTGTTCTTCATCTATTCATCATAAATTTTTGTAGCCGACATTCAAAAAATACTTAATAATCTTCTCCAAGGATCAATTTCAGATCAAACAAGATATTTTAACCAAAATTTTATCTTCATCCACCTCTATTTTTTATTCTTCTTCAAGAATACATTGGTTCTTATAATCTTCAATAAATCTTTCAAATAAACATCTACTAAACTTATCTTCATTTTTGATATCTAGATGAAATCAATTTTCAAAGAAAATCAATTTCAACAAATTGATTTTAGTCAAATTGCAAGTGTGAATCACCAATTAAAACCAAACACCAATTCGCCAATTTTGATTATCGATTAACGAATCACTGGAGTTGGGCTCACAAGTGCATGAATCGGTAAAAACAAATAATAATAGATTTATCTCAAAGAAGATATTCAGAATAATACCAAATTGATTCATAGACATGTGATTCAAAGATGAAATATGAGAGGTATATGAGCGATGAGAGTGAACAACCAGAAAACATGAATAATCAGATGAACATGTCATAATCTCGAATTAACAACATAATTGATCAAATAACTATTCAAATGAAGTCGGATTAGAGAAATTGACAAGATAAATCAAGAATAGAACATAGTCTTGGAATATGTTCTATTGAAACTTTAAAGTTCAAAAGAGGGAAAATTTTGATTTGATTGGTCTTGGAATTAGGCTCAAAATAACAAATAATCAACACTAAAAAACTCAAAATTTGCGCCACACGAATTGAATCGAATGAACAATAATATATCATAATGTTTCGGGTTAGATCAAATGAAAAGGAATCGGATCAAAAGAGTTTGGAATGAAAATAAAATATATCCAATGGAGAGACCTAGGTAGTTATAGTGGTCCAAAATCAAATATCGATCAAGGGAAGATATTTGAGATATAGGTTATCGCAGTGGAATGCCGGTGGGATATCCGTATTTTTATATCATGCATAATTAATATATATAAACATAAAACATATACAAAAGTAATTGTAACACCCCGTAATAGCAAGAGTAGAGTTGAAGGGCTAAAAGAGTAAATCTTGAAGGGCGACTCGGCGAGTCCATGGATGGACTCGGCGAGTAGGGACGCGACTTTGGTCGCGTGTCAAGTGGTCTACTCGGTGAGTCCAAAGATGGACTCGGCGAGTAGGTGCTGAGTGGAGAAAACCCTAATTCAGGGGAATGAGCCCTATTTAAAGAACATTACACCCTCTCCCCAGTCTCTTTGATCCCCCTTGAAGTCCAGAAACCCTAGAAAGCATGATTGTGGAAGATTGGAGTGCATTTGGAGCTTGGGGAGGTGTTTGTTGAAGAAATCTTGAAGGAGAAGAGGCTTGGATCAAAGGGCTTTGTTTAGATTCGAATCTCTTGCTGTTGGAGGCTTCATTTTGAGGTAATATCTCATTCTTGGATTGTGTTCTTCTAGATTCTTCATTTTGGGGTTGTGTGGGAAGCTTAGATTTGTGGCATCTTGGGTTTGAAGGATAGATCTGAGGTTGCTACCTCAGATCTGGAGTGGAGAAGGTATTAAGAGCATTAAAGTCCATGTTCTTGTTTTGTTGATGGAGCTATCTTGTCCCAAACCCTAAACCCTAGAGTAAAAAATGCCTAGATCTTCTTGGATTCACGTAAAGATTGCCACTTTACGTGATGGATGGCCTTAGGAGAAGTAGATCTATGGTTTGGATCATCTGCATGGCTTGGAAAGCTTCTGTATGGATTCAAACCCGGTGGTACTCGGCGAGTCACATGGGTGGACTCGACGAGTTGCTTGAAGATGAGTTGGAACTCGACGAGTTGGATGAATAACTCGGCGAGTAGGTTGAAGATAGCCTTAGACTCGGCGAGTCTTGTCGAAGAGTCCTAATATTTTCTGGTTGAGTCGAGAATCGGTGAGTCAAGGGATGACTCGGTGAGTTGGGTGCGAGTGAACTCAGAGTTGTTGGACTCGGTGAGTCTCGGGGTGACTCGGTGAGTTGGGTCGCGAAGCGAAGGAGGTTCTGTGTATGAGGACTCGGCGAGTCATTGGGTGACTCGGCGAGTAGAGTCTGTCAGGGGTAGACTTTGACTTTGACTTTGACCAAGGGTTGACCAGTTGTCTTCCAGGGGTATTTTGGTAATTAAGGGTATTTACTGAGTTGAGTGTTTTGGTGTTCAGTGGAGGAGTTCGTGTCGGAGTTTGGGGCAACGGGACCTTATCCTTTCAGCCGGCAATTTCGAGGTGAGTTATCCTCACTATATCAACAGGGTCTAAGGCATCAAGGATGGCCCTTTTATCGGATTGAGATCCGGGTATCTGTTGTTATGTTATTACTTTGATATGTTTGCATCCTCGTAGTTAGGATGGTATTCGTTAGAGACCTGGTTAAGGTCGGTATCCTGGTATGTAGGGTCAGGCTATGCTAGTGACCGGTTAGGTCGGTATCCTGTTAGAGTATGTTGTGATATGTGATCTGCTAGATCGGTTGCCTGAATATGAATTGTTATGTGATTGTTTGTTTATGTGCACATGGTTGTTTGGATTGGAGTTGGGTTGAGGCGGGTCCTCCTTCGTGCTGTAGGCCAAGATACCCAGGGTGGACCGGTTATTCCGAAGGCCCAGCGAGTGGTCCGAATAGGTTGTAGGCCCCGCGAGGGCGGACCAGATGTGCCGAGGCTCGTAGAGTGGACCAGGCCGACTGAAGGCCCGATGCGGGAGGACCAGTCATACTATAGACTCAGAGAGTGGACCAGGTGAGTTGAAGGCCCAGTGCGGGGGGACCAACCACACTGCAGACTCGAGGGACATGATTAGACATGGAGGGTGGACCTGGTGGACTGAAGGCCCGACAAGGTGGACCAATCCCACAGTAGACCCGATATGCATGGTTGTTTTGTGATTCGTTATGAGATAGCATGTTATGTGTACGGTATATGTGGTTGATATTTTGGGGGTATCTCGCTAAGCTTTCGGGATTATAGTTGTGGTTTAATGCTTTTCAGGTTCTTCAGGAGACTGTGGCAAGGCGAAGGCGTGATCATACCGCTCCTCATGATTTTGCAGTAATGTGATTATAGGAATACTCTAAATGATTTGTATTGAAAACCTTTTTTTTTTGCAATAATTTAATGAAATCGGGTTGTTTTTGAAAAATTTAAATTGGTTGGATTTTTCGGTCGTTACAAGTTGGTATCAGAGCCTTGGTTTAAGTGAATTGGAGGAACACTTGTGTGACTCCAGTCTCAAATCGAGGAGGGGTTTCAAAAGAGAATTTAAAATGGTTTTCAAAATAAGTAAAGGAGGATGCAGAGGTACGATCAGCCGGAGCCAGTAAGTAACCCCAAAATACCATACATGATATTTGTTTTATTAAGCTTTGATAGAATAACATGCTAGAGTTAGGCTAGGGATCTTCAGGATTTCTTGATGTGTTGCCTGATTTATGATGCCTGCTAGCCTAGGGTTTTCTTGTGAGAGATTTCTAGTGTTCCTCTAGTTGTGAGGATAGAGCGTTGTTATGTATGTTTTCGCTAGGGTGTTGTGGAAGTACTTCATACAAATATGGGTAGGTGTGGAAGGTAGTATGGGCTCGTACTACTGAAAGCACAGGATCCATACGCGTATCAGGGAAACCATGACCTCTAGGATTAGGTTGAGAGTTGGTTCCCGGGATAGTGGGAAGTGTCTGAGATTTTTTTTGGTGGTTTATTTTCAGTATGGAGATTTCAGGGCATGCTAGGAGTGGATCCGGGTCAGGATCAGGAGCAGGAGAGGGAGTTCTGGGTGGGTCCGTACCGCCCGAGGTTGTCGGTCAGATGAGTACGCATGAGTTGGATGCGAGGATTCGTGAGATTCTGCATGATGAGGTTCCTGCATTGTTCCGGGCTGAGCTGTCGGAACTGTTTGGGTCGATCAAGACCACCATGGTGGAGTATTTTGATGAGCGCTATGCAACTCTCATGGAGACGGCTGCCGCGGCGGGTACAGCGGCTGTAGTAGCGGCAGGGGGGAGCTAGTAGAGGTTTTCAGTACCGGGACTTCGATAATATGAAGCCTCCCACCTTTGATGGAGTTCAGAATCCAATCGTTGCTATGAGATGGTTATCAGACATGGAGGGATGTTTCTTCACGTATTCATGCCCTGCTGATCAGAGGGTGAGGTGCGCTCTGAACCTGTTAAGGCTCAGGGCAAAGGATTGGTGGAGGTTGACCACGGGGTCATATTCGGATGCGCAGAGGGCTGCGGTTTCTTGGGATCAGTTCAGAGAGATGTTCAGCACTCGTTATGTTCCGCAGGTCGAGAGGGAGAGGTTGGCTCAGGAGTTCCTTGAGCTGAAGCAGGACTCGGAGTCGGTGACGGAAATCACCAGGATGTTTACTGAGAGGGCGATGTTTTGCCATGAGTTCGCTTCGGAGCAGGCTCAGATGTCTCGATATCTGAGTATGCTAAAGAGAGACATCAGACAGTTTATGTCCGCGCAGAGGTGCGAGACCTTGTTGGAGTTGCAGGAGGCCGCCAGGCGGCGTAAGTTAGAGATTGAGTTGCAGTTGCGTGAGCTGAGGCAAGCTCCGGTTCAGTCGCAGCCGGCGACTAAACGGTCTAAGACCGTTGATTCAAGGATGGGAGATCAGGGCAGCCACGTTTGTGGAAAGTGTGGGAGGGTTCACGCCGGAGTTTTTCGGTCCGGTGGTACATGCCGCAGGTGCGGAAAGGAGGGACACTATGCGAGGGATTGTCGGCAGTCAGTGCCGGTTCGGGATTTGAGGATATGTTATCATTGTCATCAGGTTGGACACTTGAGGGTCAACTGTCCACAGCTTGCTGCAGGACTGGTGCATGCTCCAGCACCAGCGACGTTGAGGATCACAGGTGGAGGTCAGGGTGGAGCGGAGCCCCCAAGGGCTTAGGGTCGTGCTTTTCAGCTTGCAGCGGAGGAGGTTCGAGTAGTGCCGGATGCAGCTGCAGGTACGTTTCTTTCTTGTTGTCTTGTTTATTATGATTATTGTGGAGTATTGTTTATATGCTAGTCTTGTTGGGTGGTTTTCGTTTTGGTATCCGTTGATCCTTGAGGGTTTGGCATGGGTATAGGTTAGTATTTCGGGTTTTCGCTGGTTATCTTTTGTGAGGATCATTGGTGGATGCGGTGTTGATTTGAATGTCGGGTAGCATCTGCAGTCTGAGGAATGGATATTTGAAGATTGGGTTCCTTTCGAGCGGGATGATCGGTGTGGAAATGTGTTTTTGTGAAGGTTTCTAGTGCTAGTGGGAATCAGTTTGAGTGTAAATGTGGGTTTTGTGCAAAGTTATCTTGGGAGGTCGGTCATAGCGATCGGGGAGTTGGTAGTCAGTGCCTTAAGTGGGGGAGAATTGGAGAGTTCTCCGGAGGATCGACGAGTATGAAAGGTTGTTTACCTGCATGGAATTCAGTAGTGTCTCGGTCAGCCAAGGGCATTGGTTGGTATGAGTAAATGGCAGGCGTGCGGGGCGGGATACAGACCGAGAGCTTGATTGTGCAGGGCCTAGGATCAGGCCGGGATTGAGTATGTATGATGGAGATAGAGTTCGGAACCCCTAGGGGGCTAGAACAGTATGCATGGGGGGTTTTCCCGGAGAGGTAACTCGGAATGTTCATTGCTAATTGAGAGGTCCGGATAGACTGAAGGCCAATGGGCGTACCAGTCAGGCCGAAGGCTCGGTGAACGGTCCAGCTAGACTGAAGGCCCTGGAGGGCGGTCCAGGTCTACTGAAGGTTATGAGAGTGGTCCAGTTTTACTGAAGGCCTGGTAAGGCGGTCCAGTCATGCTGAAGACTTTGCATGTGTTGTTAGATCGGTGCGAGGTAATAGATTGAGTATGTCGCGATATGTTAGCGTTGCAAGGTCTGGCCCCGGATATTGATCGCAATCAGTGGAGGTAGTGCATGGACTTGAGATTCTTCTCGAGTGGATTCAGAGTATGTATAGTGCATGGGATAGCGGTTACGCTATAAAGAGGTAGTGTAGCGTTGGGTGAGCACCGTAGTACTTGTCGTGGTGACAAGGCGGTCGAGTGGTTTTCCTTGGTAAGGAAAAAGGGAGGAATGTAATTCCGAAGGGGAGTGCAAATTCACGGAAGTGAAAGTGGCAGTGTAGAGTTATAATCGGAGTGGTCCGACGGTGGTCATTGAGCAGCGTGTGCGGCGGCGGTTTGGGATGACATCATGAGGGGATGTCTGCTGGGGTCGCAGAAGGGAATTCTGAGGCTGTAAAGTCAAGAGGCTCGTAAGGGATGCCGATATGGAGTTTTGGATTCCCAGCTTGATTTCGGTAAAGGATTTGTGTATCAGTGGTTCATCCTGAGGGATGTTTTGAGAGTCGTCAGAGTGATGGGTTTCCTAACCCGAGGGTGCTAGAGCTAGTTCAGCATGTGCATGCGATTGCAAGAAGAGAACTCATGGGAGTTGCTCTGAAGAGTGTGTCTTTCTATTATCATGGAATGGATAGAGTTAGACTCGGATCGGGAATCGGGTGGTGCATAGTTATTTATAGCATATATGGGTCGAGTAATGGTTGTGATTTGGAGCAGTGTTGCATCATGAGTGGTACTCAGTTGTTGTGTGTGGTTATCAGAGGGTAAAGCCGGTGCCCGGTTTGAGACGGTGGTCAGGACACCGCAAGGAAGGAGAAAATGAGTTCGAGTTTCGATGGATATGCCTTGAGGGACCTGGTCCGGTTAAGGCCAGGTGGCGTGTTGTGGGGGTATTTTTGGAGATGAGTTACCGTAGGCTTCGAGGATGAAGCCTAATTTAAGTGGGGGAGAATTGTAACACCCCGGAATAGCAAGAGTAGAGTTGAAGGGCTAAAAGAGTAAATCTTGAAGGGAGACTCGGCGAGTCCATGGATGGACTCGGCGAGTAGGGAAACAACTTTGGTCGCGTGTCAAGTGGCCTACTCGGCGAGTCCAAAGATGGACTCGGTGAGTAGGTGCTGAGTGGAGAAAACCCTAATTTCGTGGAATGAGCCCTATTTAAAGAACATTACACCCTCTCCCTAGCCTCTTTGATCCCCCTTGAAGTCCAGAAACCCTAGAAAGCGTGATTGTGGAAGATTGGAGTACATTTGGAGCTTGGGGAGGTGTTTGTTGAAGAAATCTTGAAGGAGAAGAGGCTTGGATCAAAGGGCTTTGTTTAGATTCGGATCTCTTGTTGTTAGAGGCTTCATTTTGAGGTAATATCTCGTTCTTGGGCTGTGTTCTTCTAGATTCTTCATTTTGGGGTTGTGTGGGAAGCTTAGATTTGTGGCATCTTGGGTTTGAAGGATAGATCTGAGGTTGCTACCTTAGATCTGGAGTGGAGAAGGTCTTAAGAGCATTAAAGTCCCTGTTCTTGTGTTGTTGATGGAGCTATCTTGTCCCAAACCCCAAACCCTAGAGTAAAAAATGCCTAGATCTTCTTGGATTCACGTAAAGATTGCCACTTTACGTGATGGATGGCCTTAGGAGAAGTAGATCTATGGTTTGGATCATCTGCATAGCTTGGAAAGCTTCTGTATGGATTCAGACCCGGTGGTACTCGGCGAGTCACATGGGTGGACTCGACGAGTTGCTTGAAGATGAGCTGGAACTCGACGAGTTGGATGAACAACTAGGCGAGTAGGTTGAAGATAGCCTTAGACTCAGCGAGTCTTGTCGAAGAGTCCCAATATTTTCTGGTTGAGTCGAGAATCGGTGAGTCAAGGGATGACTCGATGAGTTGGGTGCGAGTGAACTCAAAGTTGTTGGACTCGGCGAGTCTCGGGGTGACTCGGCGAGTTGGGTCACGAAGCAAAGGAGGTTCTGTGTATAAGGACTCAGCGAGTCATTGGGTGACTCGGCGTGTAAAGTCAGTCAGGGGTAGACTTTGACTTTGACTTTGACAAAGGGTTGAACAGTTGTCTTCCAGGGGTATTTTGGTAATTAAGGGTATTTATTGAGTTGAGTGTTTTGGTGTTCAGTGGAGGAGTTCGTGTCGGAGTTTGGAGCAGCGGGACCTTATACTTTCAGCCGGTAGTTTCGAGGTGAGTTATCCTCACTATATCAACAGGGTCTAAGGCACCAAGGTCGGCCCTTTTATCGGATTGAGATTCGGGTATCTGTTGTTATGTTATTGCTTTGATATGTTTGCATCCTGGTAGTTAGGATGGTATTCGTTAGAGACCTGGTTAAGGTCGGTATCCTGGTATGTAGGGTGAGGCTATGCTAGTGACCGGTTAGGTCAGTATCTTGTTAGAGTATGTTGTGATATGTGATCTGCTAGATCGGTTGCCTGAATATGAATTGTTATGTGATTGTTTGTTTATGTGCACATGGTTGTTTGGATTGGAGTTGGGTTGAGGCGGGTCCTGCTTCGTGCTGTAGGCCAAGATACCCAAGGTGGACCGGTTATTCCGAAGGCCCAGCGCGCGGTCCGGATAAGCTGTAGGCCCCACGAGGGCGGACCAGATGTGCCGAGGCTCGGAGAGTGGACTAGGCCGACTGAAGGCCCGATGCGGGCGGACCAGTCATACTGTAGACTCAGAGAGTGGACCAGGTGAGTTGAAGGCCCAGTGTAACATCCGAAAAATACAACCAAATTTAAATTTTTCAAAACAACCCGATTTTCATTAAAATGTTTACAAAAAGGTTTTCAATACAAATTATTAGAGTATTCCCAGAATCACATTGCTACAAAATCATGAGGAGCGGTACGATCGCGCCTTCGCCTTGCCACGGTCTCCTGAAGAACCTGAAAAACATTAAACCACAACTGTAAGCCCGAAAGCTTAGTGAGATACCCCCAAAATACCAACCACGCATACGCCCTCCCAGGCTGCGACCTTCCGGTCCAAAACATACAAAACACACATAACATAACAGAACATAGAACAACCATGCATATCAGGTCTACTGTGTAACTGGTCCACCGTATCGGGCCTTCAGTCCATCGGATCCATCCTCCAGGTCTAGTCATGTCCTTCGAGTCTACAGTGGGGTTGGTCCGCCCGCATCGGGCCTTCAACCCACATGGTCCACTCTCTGAGTCTACAGTGTGACTGGTCCGCCCGCATCGGGCCTTCAGTCGGCCTGGTCCACTCTCCGAGCCTCGGCACGTCTGGTCCACCCTCGTGGGGCCTACAGCCTATCCGGACCGCTCGCTTGGCCTTCGGAACAACCGGTCCGCCCTGGGTATCTTGGCCTACAGCACAAAGCAGGACCCGCCTCAACCCATCTCCAGTCCAAACAACCATGTGCACAAAACATACATTCATATAACAGTCATAGTCAACAAACCGAGCAAGCAGATCACATAGCATATCATTACCCTAACCGGGTTACCAACCTAACCGATCACTAGCATAGCATCACTCTGTATATCGGGAAAACTGACCTTAGCAAGGCCTCCTAGCATGTACCATCCTAGCTACCAGGATGCATACACATCAAACAATAACATAATAGCCATAACCGAATCTCAATACAATAAAGGGCCGGCCTTGGTGCCTTAGATCCTGTTGATATAGTGAGGATAACTCACCTCGAAACTGTCGGCTGAAAAGATAAGATCCCGCTGCTCCAAACTCTGACACGAACTCCTCCACTGAACATCAAAACATACAACTCAATAAATACTCTTAATTACCAAAATACCCCTGGAAGACAACTGGTCAACCATGGACAAGTCAAAGTCAACCCCTGACTGACCCTACTCGCCGAGTCCATATGCTCAGAACTTCCTTCAATCAGCGACCCAACTCACCGAGTCACCCCAAGACTCGTCGAGTCCAACAACTCTGAGTCCACTCGCACCCAACTCACCGAGTCATCCCTTAACTCACCGATTCATCGACTCAACCAGAAATATTGGGACTTCCTCGACAAGACTCGCCGAGTCCAAATGGACTCGTCGAGTCCAAGGCCATCTTCAACCTACTCGCCGAGTTGTTCTTCCAACTCGTCGAGTTCCAGGCCATCTTCAAGAAACTCGTCGAGTCCACCCATGTGACTCGTCGAGTACCACCGGTCTGAATCCATACAGAAGCATCTCAGGCCATGCAATTGATCCAAAACATCGATCCAACCTCCTACAATCCATCCATCACGTAAAGTGGCAAACTTTACGTGAATCTAACGAGATCTAAGCCATATTCACCTTAAAACATGGTAGCTTCATTAACAACACAAGAACAGGGGCTTTAATGCTCTTAAGGTCTTCTCCACTCCAGATCTGAGGTAGCAACCTCAGATCCATCCTCCAACATCAAAATGCCACACAACCAAGCACCCCACACAACCCCAAAATGAGAAACTAGGAAGATACAGCCCAAGAACGAAAGTGTTACCTCCAAAAGGTGCCTCAATAGCAACCAAACTCGAATCCAAGCAAAGCCCTTTGATCCAAGCCACTTCTCCTTCAAGATCTCTTCAAACAACACCTCTCCAAGCTCTAATTTGCTCCACAAATGAACTTTCTACGAATTTAGGGTTTCTGGAACTCAAGGGGGAATAAGGGAGGCTGTGGAGGGGTATAATGCTCTTTATATAGGGCTCAACCCCGAAAATTAGGGTTTTCTCCATACAGCACCTACTCGCCGAGTCCATCCTTAGGACTCGCCGAGTAGGCCACTTGACACGCGACCATGACCGCGACCTGACTCGCCGAGTCTATCCGTGGACTCGCCGAGTCTTCCTCTAAAACTTACACTTTTAGCCCTTCAACTCTACTCTTGCGATTCCGGGATGTTACACCCAGTGCGGGCGGACCAACCACACTGCAGACTCGAGGGACATGATTGGACACGGAGGGTGGACCAGGTTGACTGAAGGCCTGACAAGGCAGACCAGTCCCACAGTAGACCCGATATGCATGGCTGTTCTGTGATTCGTTATGAGATAGCATGTTATGTGTACGGTATATGTGGTTGATATTTTGGGGGTATCTCGCTAAGCTTTCGGGCTTACAGTTGTGGTTTAATGTTTTTCAGGTTCTTCAGGAGACTGTGGCAAGGCGAAGGCGTGATCGTACCGCTCCTCATGATTTTGCAGTAATGTGATTCTGGGAATACTCTAAATGATTTGTATTGAAAACCTTTTTTTGTAATAATTTAATAAAATCGGATTATTTTTGAAAAATTTAAATTGGTTGGATTTTTCGTTCGTTACAGTAATATAAAAAGTCAAAACTCAAAACTATCAATGTTCTAAACATATCTTACGTAAGTCATGAAATCTTCCTCCAAGTCCACATCAACCAAGGCATCCAATTATTTTGTCTAGATCTTCCACATCAACTCTAATATCATCATCATCATCATCTGAGAATTAAGTACTTAACACATCAACATGATCAAACCTATAGAAACTAGCAAGTTAACACTTAAGTATTTAATAATTAACATAAAAATAAGATTGGTTAATACTTAAAACATGAGTTTATGACCTAAAACTAACAATTAAGTACTTAACATAATATCAGGCTCATTTAAGTTAAGATCATAAGACTTAAGGCCATGACTTAACACTAAAAAATCAAGTAAAATTACTTAATTGATATCCCACCTGGAAATCACCTGGAAATATCAGTTAAATATCACCGATTTTTGCAGTCAGATATTTTGGACCGATATTTGAAAACGCTATTTTGAAAAGTACCGATAGCTGATATCCCACATAGAAATCGCCGATATTAACTGCTTAAGGAGAGACTCGCCAAAGATTTTAAATCTTCTGTCAATTACGCGAAAATATTGCCATCTAGGATCGTTGATCTTGAAAAATCTACTTAATCCTCCATGATTCAACTCGGATACCACATGCAGGATCCAACTTAAATGGAAATTGTAGAATTAAGAACATGCATAATCAAAAAGACATGAATTAACATTTAAGCACAAGTTGTATAGATAATGGAGTAGAAAAAAATTATAAGCGTTTTCTTGCTTAACTAAAATACTCTCTCTCCAGACTAAACTGCTAATCTATATAATAAGAGCTCTTTTAACCTACAAAGAATACTAAAACTAGTATTTATAGGCTAGCTCAACCTATAAGGCCTTTCAAATGAGAAACCTTCCATACTGAATAGGGAAGGAGCCATCTAAGTCACCATCCAATGAAGATCTTTGCACCCCAACACATGTTACATCAAATGATCTAGATTGGTACATGGATACTGGAGCAACAAATCATATGATGTCTTGACCTGATGGCCTTGATTCCTCTACCAAACATCTGGGTAATTATTATGTAATTTTTAGTAATGGTTCAACCTTACTAGTTTCATGCGTGGGGCATTAATCCCTCAGCAATCGACTTTTACTCTGAAATGTTCTTATTGTTTCACACATTACCAAGAACCTTTTATCCATTAGTAAACTCACTTTGGACTCTCCTGTTGATGTTCATTTTACTAATCATTCTTTTACTATTAAGGATCGACAAACATAGGAGGTTATAACTCGGGTTAGCATGACAATGGTCTCTACATTATTCATCAAGGAAATAAGGCGTTTATGGCATCTGTCTCGTCCCATTATCTTAAGGCTTCTTATGAAAAGTGGCATAGTTGTTCAGGACATGTTTCATTTAACATTATTTCGCTACTAAATAAACTAGGACATCTATGTATTACTTCATTGTTACCTAAACCACGAATTTTCTCTTCCTGTTAAATATCAAAAGCTCATAGTTTACCTTTTGATGAAAACATTAAACATTCTCTAACTGTTTTCGACTTAATTCATTGTGATATTTGGGGACCAACACCAATGATTTCCAAGGAATGATATTTATACCATGTCATTTTTGTTGATGACCACTCCCGTTTCACCTGGTTTTACCCACTTAAGGCTAAATCGATTTTTACAATGTCTTAATCGCCTTCTTATCCTTTGTGTCCACATAATTTGCATGCAAAGTGAAGACTTTTCAAAGAGATGATGGAACAGAATTCACCAACAATCGAGTTAAATAACTTTTTCAACAACATGGTATCCATCACTGCCTTTCTTGACAATACACACCCCAAAAAAATGGTTGGGCTGAATGCAATCACAAACACATAAGTAAAACATGTCTTGCTATTCTTTTCAACTCTCATGATCCAACAACATTATGGGTTGATGCATTTATTTCGGCCACATGCATCATCAACTGACTTCCTAAACCGGTTTATAACAACAAGTCTCCTTTTGAGATCTTACATCAAATCCCGTCAGATGCAAATTTCCATATTTTTGGTTGTTGTTTTTTTCCTGTGTAAGGGACTACACTCGATACAAGCACTCTCCACAAATTGCATCATGTATATTCATTAGTTATAGTCCAAAATATAAAGGCTATAAATGTTTTGATCTATCTACTTCTTGGGTTTCAATCACACAACATGCCCTGTTTGATGAAGATACATTTTTGTTTAGCGGTATTGTTCTGATTATTGATGAACCTAATTTTGTCTTCTCTAATTATGAGGATTCTCTTGGTTTCGTTACACCTCCAGATCCCCATTGAAAAACTTCTACTAAACCTACTGTTACTCGTACATGCTCTACTACTTCTTTGTCATGCACTTTATGCATGTCCTATCCCATTTCCTTACCTTCAAGCCATGTTATTACTCTACCCTCCACTACTTACCCTATTACTTATTCTTATTGAAACCACCAATAATCATAAATAAATTACCCATCTACCGATCAAATTCCTTAGACTTCAAACAATTTTACACCATCCATGGTTCCTTTGGTCTAAACAACCATAATTGTCCCACCTCCTTTTATTGCTTCCCAATCATCTTTGGTTCACCCTATGACCACTCGGTCCAAGACTGGAGTTTTTAAATCGAGGCATATAGCTAATCTTACCACTCTTTCTACAAATGTGCTTCATCATGCGTTGTTTTCCACCAAAGACCCAAAAGGATACAAAACAACATCTAAAACAAACAAAGTGGGTGTCGGATATGAAAGAAGAAATGATTGTCTTGCAATAAAATAAAACTTAGGAGCTTGTTCCATGTCCCAAAGACTCAAATATTATGGGATCTACATGGGTTTATCATACCAAATGTAAATTATATGACTCCATGACCGATACAAATCCCACCTAGTTTCTCTGGGATTTACCCAAGTCCCTAGATTGGACTACTTTGTCACCTTTAGTCCATTATTTAAATCTTACACCATTCAGGTTGTCCTTACTCTTGTTACCATCTATCATTGGCATTTACATCAATTTGATGTAAAAACTGCTTTCCTAAAATGGTAATTTTATAGAAAAAGTAATGTACATGGAACAACCACCTGGTTTTGTCAATCCAATTGCTCCAACTCATGTGTGTCGCCTTAAAAAGGCACATTGTTTTCAATGCATCAAGCCAATCCTTATATTTTCATTTCTAAATAAGACTCAACCATCATTTACTTAGTTGTCTACGTTGATGATATCATTTTGACAGGTGATGATAATTTTATTAATCAGCTCCATGACGAGTTCTCTATAAAAGATTTCAGCAAATTAAGCTATTTCTTGGGTCTTAAAGTCATTTACACAAGCACTGGTCTCTTCTTTAGTCAAGAGAATATGCATATGATATTCTATCTTGAGTGGTTTACTTGATGCAAAACATGTTAGAACAACTCTCAATACAACTAAATCATTCAACTCCCAAGGGGAAACATTTCATCATCTAACCTTCTATCGATCATTAGTAAGAGCTCTACAATATCTCACCATCAGGAGACCAGACCTCTCCTATGCAGTGAATTTAGCCAGTCATTTTCTTCTCTCTCCCACTACATCCCATTATCAGTTGGTAAAGTGTATTCTTCGGTATGTTAAGGGTACAATTTCGTATGATCTTACCTTTGATAAGGCAGTTACTAATAGGTCAGTTGGTTACTCTGACGCATATTGGGCTAGATGCATTGAGACATGAAGATCTACATATGGCTACTCCATCTACTTGAGTGGTAAACTTGTTTCATGGAGTGCAAAAAAGCAACCAACCATTCTAGATCCAATTGTGAATCAGAGTATTAGGAAATGGCCAACACATCTACAATAATCATATAGCTTACTCGTCTTTAAAGGGGACTCCATGCTCTACCACCAGATTGACCCACTCTTTTATGTGACAACAAAAGTGCTTTATTTCTTATCCAAAATCCTATCTCTCATAAGCAGGAAAACACATTGATATTAACTAGCACTTCATCCATGAGCTTGTGTCATCCGATTGATTATACACGAAGTTTGTACCAACCAAGATTCAGGTGGCTGACATATTTACTAAAAGTCCTACACGACCGTTATTTGAACATTTTCGTGGCATGTTACGTGTTGGTCCCCCACGAATCAGCTTGAAGGGGGTAGTAGTTGTCCATTAGATGTACCTAATTAACTCTTGTGCATAATTATAGGAACCTAAATTAGTCAAACATTGTGTGCTAGGAAACTCCTTAATCACAGGAGATCATTCCATGTATTGTACCTATTTATACCTCGTATCACTTTCATTAGCAATCAAATGTTTTGAGAGTATTTTGCATGTTTCTCATTCATTAAAAAGGAATACATTTACTAACTCAAGGGAACATATGCCTTAAAAACCTCCTCTTTTAAACAGTTAAATGTAGTGGGTTTGAAGAGGAAAGGGAACAATAAGACCATGGTGATATACAATTTAGAAAAAACTTCAAAAATGGTCCCTATGGTTTTCGAAAATATCAAGTTTAGTCCCTAAGTTCAAAAAACCTCACAGATGGTCCCTATGGTTTCAAAACTTTTAATGTTTAGTCCTTCTGTCAGCTTTCTACCGTTAAGGGGCATTTTCGTCATTTCAATATCCAGGGACCATTTATGAAGGTTTTCTATTATTTTAAATAAAAAGAAAACTAAAAAATAATTATTTTAATATATAATTATCTCTCTCTCTCTCTCTTTCTCTCTCTCTCTCTCTCTCTCTCTCTCTCTCTCTCTCTCTCTCTCTCGTTTATGCCAGATAACGAAAAGCATCAACTTCATCTGGTAACCAAAATCAAAACTTGGAAACCAAAAACCCAAGATTTGGAGGTGCTTAGATGGCTTATACCTTGATTGGTATTCCCATGGAAAACCACTACCACTCCATCACCCAGCTATATGTAATTTCTAGCCATGGACTGTCATATGACCTTCCTCCACATTTAAAGCAATTTGCTCAAATCTAATTAGAAAAAAGCGAACCCAGGATCAATATTTCATATGGGTTTAAAATCCCCCCACTCCATACTTACATCTGGATCTAAAATTGTTATCAGAGATTGCTTTTGTGTCTAAATCGTCGTACACGGAGGTTTCGAAGGGGAAGAGAAGGGGGAGGATGGTGTTCGGTGGTGGGTTCGATGATGATGATGATGCTCATGGAGGTTCAGCAAGAAAAAAAAACAAGAGGGGTTTTTACCCTATGATTTCATAGGAAAATCTCTACCTGAAGCTCGATGGAGGAAGAAGGATATAGAGAGGGATTTGCTTGGGATTCGAAAACAGAAGGAAACAGGATGGAAGCGGGAGGTTCTCGGATACCTGTTGCGATGGTGGGTTTCTTCAACTGGGAACGGTGGTGATCAGGGGGTGGTTGGGTCGGCTTATCATTGAAATAGAAGAAAGAAGAAGTTGAAGTCAAGGGAGGCAGCAACTCGGTTGTTGCTGTGTTTTTTCGGTGATTAACTCGGTTGTTGTTGTGTTTTTTCGGTGATTAAATCTGCAAGTGAATCGACTGCAAATTGAGGGTTTTTTCTTCCAGCTCGTGTTCGCCTAAACCCTGAAATGTTGATTACAGTAACATTGTCGTTCTGACATGAGATTCCGACCCAATTGAAACACGGAATTGATTTTATCGGTCATTGTTGTGATCTTAATTCTAGTGATGATCTGAGAGAGAGAGAGAGAGAGAGAGAGAGAGAGAGAGAGAGAGAGAGAGAGAAAGAGCTAATATTAAACAATTATTATTTTATTTTATTTTATTTTTAAATAAGACAAAACTTCATAAATGGTCCCTGTGGTAGTGAAAAGACAAAAATGCTCTTCATTTAACGGCCAAAAGCTAACGACGTTAGCGAAAAGGACCATTTGTTAAAAGTTTTGAAACCACAGCGACCATCTGTGAG
>NC_136425.1:37297500-37490000 GCF_052625555.1 Lactuca saligna | reverse complement strand
CCGGTCTTATACACAAGTGTTAGGTGCCAAATCCCGATATTTCATATAAATGCTAGGGGCCAGATCCTGGTCTTTCATACAAATGTAAGGGGCCAGATTCTGGTCTTTTATATACTTAACACAAGGCATCTTGCATTCTACACAACAAGCAATGGGCCACATTGGTGCCTTCGACCCATAGATCTAGTAAGGATACTTACCTCAACTACTAAAAAAACCAGATAAATGTTTGGGCTGTTGGACCAGAAACATCCCCACTCCGACTAAACAAATAAAGTCCCGATTAATAATTTGGACATAACCCATAACTGAAACTCTAATTTATTTGTCCAATATCTAAGGTAAAAGGGCCAATTTATCCTTTTCAATTAACCCCAAAACAAAATCATAGGCCCAAGCCCAAAGATCATCCAAAGTCCAACATGGGCCTAAATCCATAAGTGACCCATTACCATGAAAGTATATGGTCCAAGGCCAACAAGAAAAGCCCAACGATTCAAGGCCCAAAATGACCAAAATATAGAACTGGGTCGTACGCCCCACGTACCAACTAGTACATCTTGTGTGCATAACCAAACGAGGATGAATTGCGGCTGAGTTGTAGTACACACAACGTACTGGGCAGTACGCCCAACGTACTCACCCTCAAGGCAAAACTCATAATACGGTCTTAATGCCTTCAGACCCTACAACCAAATTTCAGATCTAAGCTTAATAAGACCCATAAGGCCATAAAGTTGCAAAATTTATCCCTTTGCATGGCTACAAGAAGCCCAATACTAAAAACCTAACTTACTCAAACCTTTTCTACACCATAACTCCTACATGGGGACAAACCAAGATCCAAGCTTGCATTTTGATGACTTAAAATACGCTAAAATGTCTAAAAGGATGGATTAAAGGCTTCATAGTACCTTATACTCAGAAAGGCTTCGGAGTACCTTATACTCATAAAGGCCTAGATTTAGGATCGCCAATATACCTTGACCAATGACACTCATTGGTCACACACTTCTGAAGGTGAGAAATATGAAAGGTGTTATGGATTTGGCTGAGCTCCTCCGACAAATTCAGTTGATATGCAACATTTCCCACCTGGGCCGAAATCCTAAAAGGTTTAACGAACTGGGGACCAGCTTGCCCCACTTCCAAAATTGGATGACGCATTTCCAAGGTGACGCCTTCGGAAGCACTAAGTCTCCTACTTGAGACTCGAGGTTTAAACGTTGCCAATCTATATAACTCTTCTTCTGGATTTGTGCGACTCGCAACCTGTTGCGCACTTACTGAATGAACTCAATCATCTTGAGTACAACCTCTATACTTCCTAAGACTCGATGCCCGAACTCCCCCCAACAAAACGGGGTCCTGCACCTTCATCCATACAACATCTCAAATGGTGGTCGATCAATAATAGCATGATAACTGTTGTTGTAGGAGAACTCGGCCAGTAGAAGGTATGTATCCCATCCCCCTCCAAAATGCAACACACAAGCCCAAAGCATATCCCTGAGCATCTGAATCGTCCGCTCACTTTGGCCATCAGTCTGAGGATGGTATGTTGTACTAAAATCCAACTGACTACCTAACTCCTCATGGAACCTTCTCCAAAATCTTCAGGTGAAAAGAACATCCTGGTTCACAACCACCAAAATTGGCACCCTGTACCGAACTACCACCTCTCGGACATAGATGTCAGCTAGATTCTCTGCGGATAAGCTCTCAACAATCAGTATGAAATGTGTACTCTTGGTCAGTCTATCAATAATGACCCAGTGTAACACCCGCAAATCCGGGCTAGTCAAATTAGAGGCAATAGGAGTCGAAAATGACTTTTCGACAAAAGATTATTTAGAATAAATAATCTTAACCAAGTTTTAGTATATTTCACAAGGTTTCCATACATATAAAGAACGCCAAAATCCGAGTTATAACGAAGAAGTTATGACCCGTTGAAGTTTCGCGACGGAACCAGCACGATACCGGGAAGCGTAAATAGTGAATTTTCGATGAGCGATATTTAGCCTTAGCGATCTAAACGAAAGTCGTAGAATATGTTAAACTAAGAACATCGATAAAAAGAACGCCCAAATCTGACTTCGTATGAAGGAGTTATGATTTTTCGAAATTTCGAGTTAGTAGTGTACAGCCCGAAATTCGAATATTAGATCGAGCGGTTTTTAGCCGACATGACCTAAACGAGAAACGAAGATCTCGTTAAAAGTAGCGTAACGAGAAAAAGATGGGCGAAAACGGACGTCGGATGAAGAAGTTATAAGGATTTAACGGACCAATTGTGTCCCGGCCCGTTAATAATATAAAATTTAAAATCGAGCCAAAATTAGCCAACGAAGTCTAAACGAAAGTTGTAGAGTACGTTCTCACCTTCGTGTGGATATAAAGAACGTCGAAAACGAAGATCGTACGCGAAAGTTACGAATTTTTAAAGATTGTACTCGATTTTGCGAGATCTGATACGAAGTCGCTGACGTGGCGCTTTCCCAGCCATCCGATGATGATCGCTGAAGTCGCCTCGGATGAGTGACGCGTCGCCCCTCACTACGCCCAGCGTTCGGTCTCGTACGCGCCGCGTTCGCTTAGCCATTCTCGGTCCAGAAGAAGCCACGATGCACCACCGAGGTCTCGCCATCTGGCACCCTTATCCGAAGTTACGCCCCGCGTAACCTTCGGTACGCCCCGCGTAAGGTCCGAACTTCGGCCTATAAAAGCCAGCGAAGGCTGCCGACTTTCTTGCACATTTTTCACTTCTCTCTCTAATTACTTTCTCTCTCTAAGGTCCCAAACCACTCCTAAGCCCTAGGTAAAACCCCTAGCACCCTAGGGAAGCCCCGAGGCTCCCGGAGTCCCGAGAAAAAGGAGTTTTTCGGTTTCGAAACACTGCTCCATTTAAGTTCCGGTTTTCGATAAAATTCGTTGTAAGTGTGCTACGCTTACGCAATTTTTAATATAGCTTTCAAATAATTATATGAATGTTATTAGGTCCTTAAAATAATTATTTGGGCTATTATTATGAGTTATATTGAGTGTTATTAACACTTATATAATAATAATAATAGTCAGACAATTAATTTGTCGCAGTTATCGTTAGACTAAACCCTAGTGGTATTGGTACTAGGTTTTATCGAAGGAATATCGTTTTGAGAGTATCGAAGCGCTGTCCGAGTGCTGAGTCACCACCTACTCAGGTGAGTGCATAGTCCCTTTCATCTTACACATAGATATGAAGTATTTTAATATAAATTACGTGCTATGTGTGCATATTGTTTGAATACTTGTTGTCTACGCTGGATGAATGATTTATACATGTTTTAAATGATTTAAACTGTATAGTTATTTTATATCTACAAATATGATGGGATAAAACATGGGTAGATGAAATAGTTGGTAGGTGATGAAATAAAATAATGAGAGATAGGTGATGATAGGAAGGTGATGATGATAGATAGGTGATTATGAATCGGTGATGTAGGATACTACAACCTTGTCCGACAATTTGGAGATGTAGTCATCTACCAGACTATAGATGGCAACCACGGACTATCATAGACAACCCCGTGGAAACACCAGCGGGCTAGTAACCTGTAGGTGATGAATTACGAGTTCAGGCGATGTTGTAACTACGTATTCATGCGATGATAGTCTAACCCTTATTATGAATTACGAGTCCAGGCGATGTTGTGGCTACGTATTCATGTGATGATAGACTAACCCTTATCATGATTTACAAGTCCAGGCGATGTTGTGGCTGCGTAATTATGCGATGATACCCTAACTCTTGCTAGACACATATTGAGGGAGTAATCCCCGGATTAGTATTGTCTATGCAATGTAGGCGATGATCCTTAGGTAAAGTTCGTAGGAACAATCATATAAGGAAATACGATGTAAGGAGATGAGAAGTAAATATGATATAGGAGATGACCCTTGAGATAATATCTTTAGGGAAGACTAAAAGAAGATAATGGGGATGGGTAATTGGGTTGATTGTTTGATTGTTTAAACATAATAACTATATTATTGTGGGTTGAAAACCCTATGTACTCACCAGGTTTCCCAACCTGACCCACTCAGTTTATTTACATCACAAGTGGCGATATGAAGTGACATTACACTGAGAGATTTAAAGAGATGTAGATCACTAGTGTAAATAATTGTAAGTTTTGTTTATGCTTATGTTTCTGTATTAACGATGACATCCCAAGCGTTTTAAGATGAATAAAAATACACTTCTTCGAAAATGTTTTAATAACGTATTTATCGTGTTTTTCTGGGAACAAATTCCGCAACCTTTTTATAAAATGAAGTACTCTGATTTTTATAAAGCATAAACAAAATCGGTCTTTTCTGGCCGTGATTTTGGGGATGTCACAGTTGGTATCAGAGCATTAGTTTAAGCGAACTAGGAATATGGATTTATTTCTAGACTTAAACTTAGAATGCTAAGCAATGATTGTGAGGTGTGAGCACTAGCTTATTTTAGGAATGATGCCTAAATTGCTTTTATGTTCTAAATGCTTTGCGCATGATATGATTTGTTCGGATCTATGGTCTGTTGCCGACCGGATCTGGAAACCTTATGTGTTTAGGATTCTAAGCGTTTAACTACGATATTAGAACTAGCATATAAACGTTTCGGGATGATAAGGATGATTTAAGACGTCAATCCTAAATTAAGATCTAGATTCACCTTATTCGGTGTATAGATCAATATGGCAAGAACCCGTAGTGGAGCTAGGAATGCAAATGGAGATAGGAACCAACCCCTAGTGGTTCAGCAAATACCTGTTGTTGAAGCAGTTGCACCTGAGCCAGTCACCATGGCTGGAGTTCAAGCCATGATTCGGGCTATGTTAGCTGAACAAAGGGAAGAAATGAGACGGATGTTGAATAGGGACGAACCTACCGTACATGTTGAACCGACGGAGCCAGTTCCCGAGCAATCCGAGGAAGGGAACTACAGCCGCCAAGTGAGTCAAGTAGGGACTCAAGGTGAGCAAAGGGATGGCCCAGAAGGGAGAAACAACAAGGATGGGCAGATGTACAAGAATTTCTTGGGTGCGAAACCACCAAGTCTCTCAGGAAGCCCGAAGCCGGTTGAGATTATGGATTGGATCTCTGAGATGGAGATGGTGTTTGAGAGCTGCAGCTGTAACGAGAAACAGAAGACTGTCTTCGCAGTAAGACAGCTGAAAACTGGAGTCTTGAGCTGGTGGAAGCTATTGGCAGATACGATGCCACGAGGAGAAGCCTTAAGGATGTCGTGGGAAGTGTTTTTGGAACAGTTGAAAATGCAGTACTGCTCGGAGGTAGATCTGATAGACCTAAACAATCAGTTTCAGAATCTAAAGAAAAGGAAGATTAGTGTTGATGAGTATGCCACCGCATTCACCGAGAGGATGAAGCTATTCCCCTACTTGGTGCCTACTGAACTCTCCAAGATTGTTAGGTTTGCTAACGGACTGCCCACTGACTTTGGCCCAATGGTCAAAATAGCAACTACCTTGAAAGCAGCTGTTAGGGCAGCTAAGAACGTAGAGGCCCAGATAAGAGAAAAGGGTCTATAAAAAGATAAGGTAGGAGAGAAGCGGAAGTTTGAAGGATCTTCAAGGTCCAATAAGGAAAGCAAATTCTCAAAGCTTGGAGGAGGAGATGGAGGTGAAGCGAGATGGTGTGATAAATGCAAGAAGAAGCATGGTGGGAAGTGAAACAAGGAAGTGACTTGTTACAAGTGTGGGAGGACTGGTCACTATTCCAAGGACTGCACACATGATGATAAAGTATGCTACGGATGTGGAGGCAAGGGGCACATGTCCAGAGACTGCCCAAGGAAAAATAAAGCAGCAAGACCAAAAATACCACCAATGCTAAGGGCATTTCACATGATCCTCGACGAAGCAGAGAACCATGCGAGGAATCAAGAATGAGGACTTCTTACCCGAGGATCGGATTATGCAGTAGTCATAGTTTCGTATGATGTAGCCTAGTAGAGGCATAGTCTAGGGTGAACTTGAACACATATGTAATTGTTTCAAGAAATGATATAAAACCTTCGTTTTGTTATCTAATGTGTTGTATGATTGTATGAATTGCTGCATGGTGACTTGGGAAACTGCGAGACAATACTTGGGACGAGTATGAGTAGGTGTGAATGGTAGTAGAGGCCTATACTACCGGAAGCACAGGACTCACACTTGGATCAGGGAAAGTCACAAGGTTACCAAGAAGCTAGTAATTGATTTCGTTTTATTCTAGTGTGTCGTTACCATCCTTTCGGTAATGACTAAGAAGATTGTTGTTATCCCGACCCTAGTGGTCATATCCCATTGAGTCCGACTACGATGAGTAGGTTACGTGGTTCAGAGAACCAAGTTTGATGTAGCGTCCGACTTAAACCAAACGGTTGAAAGCAAAGCGATCAATAGAAGTATCGCACTCGTTGTTAAAGAATTTGGTAGCTAGAAATGCCTAATGTTAAAGTGTGATTATATCACATTAGAACATGAAGGACGGCATAGTCTATTTTAAGAGACCTAAGTCTAAGTGTTGCAGCATACGATGATAGGTCATTAGAATATAACATATCGATCTATAGTAGTAATAAAAGAACTTATCTCAAGTCTATATCCAACAAGGATCGAGATTGTGACTTGAAGGTCATAATTTGGAGTCTACCCTGAGGTAGAGAGCAGGTGCACGATCGAGTACTCTTACAATCAATGAGTTTCAGAGATAGAATTGAAGGAATGTAGAAGTTATAATTATTACCTAGGATGAAGAGATGATGTATGGAGTCATTATACGACCCTGTTTCGTTGATGATTCCGGGACGTAATCATCCTAAGGGGGAGATAATTGTAACGTCCGCAAATTTGAGCTAGTCAAATTAAAGGCAATAGGAGTCAAAAACAACTTTTCGACAAAAGATTATTTAGAATAAATAATCTTAACCAAGTTGTAGTATATGTCACAAGGTTTCCATACATATAAAGAATGCCGAAATCCGAGTTATAACGAAGAAGTTATGACCCGTTGAAGTTTCGCGACGGAACCAGCACGATACCGGGAAGCGTAAATAGTGAACTTTCGATAGAGCGAGATTTAGCCTTAGCAATCTAAACAAAAGTCGTAGAATATGTTAAACTAAGAACATCGATAAAAAGAATGCCCAAATCTGACTTCGTATGAAGGAGTTATGATTTTTCGAAATTTCGAGTTAGTAGTGTACACCCCGAAATTCGAATATTAGATCGAGCGGTTTTTAGCCGACACGACCTAAACGAGAATCGAAGATCTCATTAAAAGTAGCATAATGAGAAAAATATGGGCGAAAACGGATGTCGGATGAAGAAGTTATAAGGATTTAACGGACCAATCGTGTCCCGGCCCGTTAATAATATAAAATTTAAAATCGAGCCAAAATTAGCCGACGAAGTCTAAACGAAAGTTGTAGAGTACGTTCCCACCTTCGCATGAATATAAAGAACGTCGAAAACGGAGATCGTATGCGAAAGTTACAAATTTTTAAAGATTGTACTCGATTTTGCGAGATCTGATACGAAGTCGCTGACGTGGCGCTTTCCCAGCCGTCCGATGATGATCGCTGAAGTCGCCTCGGATGAGTGATGCGTTGCCCCTCGCTACGCCCAACGTTCGGTCTCGTACGCGCCGCGTTCGCTTAGCCATTCTCGGTCCAGAAGAAGCCACGACGCACCACCGAGGTCTTGCCATCTGGCACCCTTATCCGAAGTTACGCCCCGCGTAAGGTCCGAACTTCGGCCTATAAAAGCCAGCGAAGGCTACCGACTTTCTTGCTCATTTTTCACTTCTCTCTCTAAATACTTTCTCTCTCTAAGGTCCCAAACCACTCCTAAGCCCTAGGTAAAACCCTTAGCACCCTAGGGAAGCCCCGAGGCTCCCGGAGTCCCGAGAAAAAGGAGTTTTTCGGTTTCGAAACACTGCTCCAATTAAGTTCCGATTTTCGATAAAATTCGCTGTAAGTGTGCTACGCTTACGCAATTTTTAATATAGCTTTCAAATAATTATATGAATGTTATTAGGTCCTTAAAATAATTATTTGGGCTATTATTATGAGTTATATTGAGTGTTATTAACACTTATATAATAATAATAATACTCAGACAATTAATTTGTCACGGTTATCGTTAGACTAAACCCTAGTGGTATTGGTACTAGGTTTTATCGAAGGAATATCGTTTTGAGAGTATCGAAGCGCTGTCCGAGTGCTGAGTCACCACCTACTCAGGTGAGTGCATAGTCCCTTTCATCTTACACATAGATATGAAGTATTTTAATATAAATTACGTGCTATGTGTGCATATTGTTTGAATACTTGTTGTCTACGCTGGATGAATGATTTATACATGTTTTAAATGATTTAAACTGTTTAGTTATTTTATATCTACAAATATGATGGGATAAAACATGGGTAGATGAAATAGTTGGTAGGTGATGATGATAGATAGGTGATGATAGGAAGGTGATGATGATAGATAGGTGATTATGAATCGGTGATGTAGGATACTACAACTTTGTCTGACAATTTGGAGATGTAGTCATCTACCAGACTATAGATGGAAACCACGGACTATCATAGACAACCCCGTGGAAACACCAGCGGGCTAGTAACCTGTAGGTGATGAATTACGAGTTCAGGCGATGTTGTAACTACGTATTCATGCGATGATAG
Organism: Lactuca saligna; assembly: GCF_052625555.1. Lineage (NCBI taxonomy): Eukaryota > Viridiplantae > Streptophyta > Magnoliopsida > Asterales > Asteraceae > Lactuca > Lactuca saligna. The sequence continues at coordinate 37,481,272 of NC_136425.1, read as the reverse complement.
TCTAACCCTTATTATGAATTACGAGTCCAGGCGATGTTGTGGCTACGTATTCATGTGATGATAGACTAACCCTTATCATGATTTACAAGTCCAAGCGATGTTGTGGCTGTGTAATCATGCGATGATACCCTAACTCTTGCTAGACACATAATGAGGGAGTAATCCCCGGATTAGTATTGTCTATGCAATGTAGGCGATGATCCTTAGGTAAAGTTCGTAGGAACAATCATATAAGGAAATACGATGTAAGGAGATGAGAAGTAAATATGATATAGGAGATGACCCTTGAGATAATATCTTTAGGGAAGACTAAAGAAGATAATGGGGATGGGTAATTGGGTTGATTGTTTGATTGTTTAAACATAATAACTATATTATTGTGGGTTGAAAACCCTATGTACTCACCAGGTTTCCCAACCTGACCCACTCAGTTTATTTACATCACAGGTGGCGATATGAAGTGACATTACACTGAGAGATTTAAAGAGATGTAGATCACTAGTGTAAATAATTGTAAGTTCTGTTTATGCTTATGTTTCTGTATTAATGATGACATCCCAAACGTTTTAAGATGAATAAAAATATGTTTCTTCGAAAAAATTTTAATAACGTATTTATCGTGTTTTTCTGGGAACAAATTCCGCAGCCTTTTTATAAAATGAAGTACTCTGATTTTTATAAAGCATAAACAAAATCGGTCTTTTCTGGCCGTGATTTTGGGGATGTCACACCCAGATACAGTGAACACCATGTATCATCCTTGGAAAGTTTGTGATGAAATCCATGGCAATCTCTTCCCATTTCCACATAGCTTGAGTGGGAATCGTCTTAGCAACTGGCTAGAGACATGACTAAAAGCCGCCGGGAGAGGAGAGACAATCTTTCATGAGAGAGGGATGAGCGAGTGAGAGATTGGGGAAAAAAAGAATGGGTAAGGGCTCCCTCTTCATACAGTGCTACCAATAACTCAACCTTAGATCCATCTACATCTTCATGGACCCTGGGTGGATAGAAAATTTTGACTTATGTGCCTCCTCTAGTACCGTTTGTCTCATCCCTCCCGATGTTGGAACCCAAACTCTAACACACTAGGTCAATAACCATTGACTGTCTCTGAGCCTTCTTGACCAAATCCAACAAAGGCAAAGTGACAACCATGCTGAAGCATATATCCATGATAGAAGAACTCACAGATTTGCGGCTCAAGGCATCAACCACAAATTGGTGTTACTAGGGTGGTACATGATCTCGCAATCATAATACTTTACCACATCTAACCATCTCTGTTGTCGTATATTCATATTCGGCTGGTCCATCAAATACCTCGAACTCTTATAGTCTATGTAGATAGTACACTGAACGCTATAAAATTAGTGTCTCCAAATGTTGAGGGGAAAACCATGACACCCAACTCCAAATCATGCGTAGGGTAGTTCGCCTCATGAGGCTTTAACTGATCGAAGCGTAAGCAATCACGTGATCTGCATTAGTACCGATCCCAAACCCAAAATAGATGTGTCACAATAAACCATGAAATCATCCAAACCCTCAGGAAGAGAGAGAATCGGGGCCCCGCACATCTTCTGTCTCAGAGTCTCAAAAGCCAACTGCTAATCAGGCCCCCAATGAAAAGTCATATTCTTCTTTTTCAAATGGGTCAAAGGTACTGTAATCTTGGAGAAATTATGGATAAATCTCCAATAATACCCCGCGAGACCTAAGAAACTCCTAATCTCAGATGTGGTCCTCAAAACCTCCCATCACATCATAGCCTCGATCTTTGCCGGGTTGACCAAGATACTCTTCTGGTTAACGATATGCCCCATAAACTGCACCTCATGCAACTAGAACTCACACTTTGTGAATTTGGCATAAACACTCTCACTGATTAGGGTCTCCAACACTTCTCACAAATGTTCCTCATTCTGTTCCATGGTCTTGGAGTAGACCAAAATATCATCAATAAAAACAACCATAGATCGGTCCAACATCGACTACAAACTAGGTTCATGAGATCCATGAACGTTGGTGGTGCATTGGTGAGCCCAAATAGCATCAACACGAACTCTTAATGACCATAACGAGTCCTAAAGGATAACTTATGCACATCATCCTCGCTGACCCCCATCTGATGGTACCCCAATCGCAAATCAATCTTGGAGAAAAAAGACGCACCCTGAAGTTGGTCAAACCAATCATCAATCCTCAGAAGTGGGTAACGGTTCTTCACCGTTAGCTTATTCAACTCCCGGTAATCAATGCACATTTTGTGTGAACCGTCATTCTTTTTAACAAATAGAATCAATGCTCCCCACGGAGAACTGCTAAGACAAATAAGACCCTTGTCTAGTTGTAGAAACAAAAAATAATGATCAATAGATTCAAAAAAGTTTATATGAATCAAAAAATAAGGACGAAGATTAAATACGATTGAAAAGGTGTCGAATGCTTTATTATCAATATCTTAAAAGAGTTCGATTAGAACTTCTCTGTAAAGATACATAGGGAAATCAAAAACATTAACCATAAAATGATACATGCATAATATATTTATAGTCTAACCCCGGCACCATAATGACAGATTGACAGGCCTAATCCATTAATAATAAAGACTAAATACATGCATAAAAAAGTTGACACAACACATTAAGTATCCTAACAATCTCCCTCTTTGTGTCAATAAGGAAGGAAGATTATTTATTGTTGAATGCGCTTCTAAACCTTGAAACGTTTTGGCATTGATCCGATTAAGGTATTGCGAACTATGATATACCACTTAATCATGTTTGCTAAGCATTTCTTATCTGTAGCATCGTTTGCCTTGCATTGTTTAGTGATACCAAGAACGTAGTTGAGACAAGAAGTAGAATATAGATGCTTGTTGGGTAAAGAAAATAAGCATTTCTGAACCTTTTTACCCTCTCTATCACTTTGCTGAAAAGCTACGGTCCAATTGTCTTTTTGAATTCTTCCGAACTTCATCTTTATGACATCATTCGTAGTTTCTTTTGGTTCCACTGAGGGTTTCCTTAGCAGTACTGCTGCAATCTCCACATCCATCTTACCAACATCTTAGATGTATGAGATCAACATCCTCTTTAGATGCGCCACAATAGGTTCAAATTTTTGTTCATCCTTTAACAAGAAATGGAACAATGAAATCCAGTCATATGGGTTTAGGCATGGCAAGTATGCGAGTGAGAATTCAAAAACTGAACTTTTTGCTCCACAAACAACTTTGAATTTATCATTAATAAAGCTTTGCATTTTAATTGGCCCGATGACTTTGACATTTGTAATTTTATTCGAACTCCAGGTTTGATATTGAGGCTTCCCGTGCTTGAGGTAAAACGAGAAAAGAATTTGATTAACATAATTGTCTGAAAACAAAAATTTAGCGGTCTTTTCAAAACTACAAAAAATGAATGCCTTCGGAGTTATTGGTAGGTCAAGCTACGAATCCAGAGTGTTTTCCACATCATACAAAATAACTAGCTCCAACTTAAGTATTTAGATTTTCAATAACTTCATTCATGATTCGCTCTATGGACCAGGAAGGGAAAATAAACTTCCACGTTTTCAAAGTGACTTGAGCTTCAAAAGCTTTCTTTTCCTTAGCTTCAACTTCTTTTGCAATGCGAAGGTTTTCATCAATCTCTTGATCACGTTTCTTCCGTTTAAGCTTAGCCCCTTCGGATAGATCTTCTTCTTCTTCTTCTTCTTCTTCTTCTTCAGTCATCTTTCCTTTGCCTTTTGATTACGAAGCTTCATTATCCTTTGGATCTTTTGACTACAGAGGTGGTTTATGTTCGAATTCACCAGTTTCACCAATCGTTTGCATGGGTTGATCATCAGAGGGATTCTTAGCTTCTCCCCCTTGTCTTAGAAAGGTGCCAGCTTCCGAGACACCCTCAACTCGATTCAACATTAAGAATACGGGCTTGAGTTTTCCTGCGATATGTTGGTGAACTGAGATTATGAGCAACAAATCGCAAGTCTCCATCTGATTTTGCAAAAAGAGATTTGCATCTGCGACACAGCTTCAAATTACAACATTTTTTAGATTTCAAAGAATCAACTTGTTGGGTGACATTAGCAAGTTGTATAGTAAGAACCTTTACTTTCTTTGTTTTCACACCAAGTTTATCCATAATCTTATTCTCCATAGCAAGCTCCTCATGAAGCTTATCTGTCCTGGAAGAAACAGATCCTCGTAGCTTAGCATTATTAGCCTGAATTTCAGTGCGAACCTTCAAAAGAGTAGATTTTTCGAGCCAAGACTCATAATGACCTTATTCGCAGCCTCCGTATTTTTTTCTAATGAATGACGAAAGTCCACCATAAATTCAGTTACCTCATTCATTAGTTTTTCAACTTTTTCGGTCATCTCACGGATAACCTTCTCAGAATCTTCCACAACTTTAGAGGAGGCATCGAGACTTTTGGCATGCTCCTTTATTATGGTCTTGATTAAATCTTTGACAGACTCATAGGAGTATTCAGTGCTTGACGAAGTTTTGGAAGACTCGTGAAGAGTATCCAACTTCTCATTGAGAGCCTTGAATTTCCCTTTCGTAACTAGTGCATCATCATCGATTTCTTCTTGATCATTGGATGGACCGTAATGGAAATCTTGAAAGTCACCATGATTTATTCTAAAGATGTTGTTTGAATCATCAGTGCATAATGGTGAGATGGAAGTGAAGGCAAGACAAAAATTAACACCAAAAGCACCTATCCCTGTATCAGATACGTTGACAAGTACTGGCGATGAACTAGTGGTGGTTGTGATTGTTGTTGTAGAATCGATATAGAATGAGGTTGATTGAGTAATGGAGATTTGGGGTTGCAAAACACCAACTGATACATTGGGACATGGAGCAATTGTGATTGGAGTTTTCATTTAAGTGGAGGCATGATTTGGAGAAGATGGAGGCATAAGGCCTTGAAAGAAATCTTCATTTAAAGGTACAAAGGTGGGTATGGAAAAATTTACCTATGGATTGGTCTGGGTAGTAGAGGGCTCCGAGACCATCGATTGCAAGTGTTGGATTAGTGTCTAAGTCCATAGTTATAATTGGTATGTACTTGACCCGACTTGGCATGGTCCAATTGGGTTGCATGGCATTGGAGCAATTGGATAGACAAAATGAGAAAAAGGATACTAGTGATTTATATTAATATATTATAAGTTCTAATATATTAATATGAAATCATATTATTTAATTAGTATTGATCATGAATTAATTTATAATTAATTTAGAGATCAAAAGGAACTAATTAAATACGGACTCTTATATATATATATATATATATATATATATATATATATATATATATATATATATATATATATATATGTTGTGGGCCAAGTTCATTTAGGTTGGGCTAAGCTTTTATGGATAGTCCATGGAGTGTTTAAACCATGGATCATATGGAAATGAAAGGTCATGGGCATTAGGGTTTACATGAATGTAACCTTAATCCTCCACACTATATAAAGAGGTCTATGGTTCATGAAATGACTAGTGGAACTAGTGTGACTAGTGTATGTATACAAGAGGGAAAAACTGAATTTTGTACAAGTATCCTTATTCTCATGTTATTCCAAGTGTTCTTGATGTTGTGTGAACCATTTGAGGTGTCACATTTGAGGCACTAGGCACTTAAGCTCCATGGAATCAAGCTACAACAAAGAGGTATGTTATTTTACTATATTTTATATTACTTGTACTTCATAATATGTTAGTTAGGATAATACCTTGGAAAATTGATATTTGCATGTATAATAGAGAAAACATAGATCCAAGGTATTTAGGGTTGCATGTACACCTTAGGAGTGTTAGAATGCTCAAAACCCTTCAATGGTATCAGAGCCTAGGCTTGTTTTCGATTATACTTGATGCAAATTGCTGAAAAAGCTGGAAAAAAAATCAATTTTCTAGCTGTCTAGGAACTGGACTCGCCGAGTCCACTGATGGACTCGCCGAGTCCATGAAGAAATTCATCCAACTCATCGATTTGGTTCATGCACTCGACGAGTTGGACCCCCTGACAACATATTTTTGTTTTTTTTTTGTTGGAATTGGACTAGGAACATTACCCTAAGCTGTTTTTGAACTTATAAACCTGTTTTTGATGTGGTAATATTCATGCTAATTCAATTCCAAAGATAATTGTCAATAGATTCATGATTTGTATTAATTTAAGGATTAGGCTAATTATATGAAAATGTTTGATTTGAATTATCTTGTTCTTATGAATTTGCCTAGATTAATTGAAATTATGTGATAATGTGTTTTCAATCCAAATTGATCTAAAAGTTATTCGTAAAATGTGTTTTTGTAACTTGTCCTCAAGTTATATGAAAAGTCACATTTATGATTCTTAAAAACTCATAAGATTTCCATAAGTTATGAAAATCAAGAGTCTTATTTTCTTAAATGATTTTAAAGTCTTCCATAACTTGTCCTCAAGTTATGGAACTTGAAGAGTTTTTCATTAAACTACTTTAAACTCATAGGTTATGAAAATGAAGAGTCTTATTTTCTTAAATGATTTTAAAGTCTTCCATAACTTATCCTCAAGTTATGGAACTTGAAGAGTTATTTCATTAAAACTACTTTAAGCTCATAAGTTAGGGAATTGAAAAGGTTTTTAATAGTTCAAAACTTGCCCTCAAGTTTTGGAACTTGTAAAGTTTCCCCTCATGAATATATATATATATATATATATATATATATATATATATATATATATATATATATATATATATATATATATATGTATGTATGTATGTATAAGAACAAAGTCAGTCTTACCGTTAGTAGGCCTCATTTACGAAACCAGTCTATAAAGGGGTATAAGGTTACTGCCTATAAAATAGCAATTTAATGGGTGTCCACTCTCACCCACCACTTCCTTGACTGGTGGAGGGTCGTTAGCCAAACGGGTAGGACAAGGACTATAATTATATATTCATTAAAAGTATTAATGATAAATACTAAGTAACTAAACACTTATGAATTTCCAATCTTAGTTACTTAGGAAAATGTGAATTTGGTGCTAACCCATGAAATTACACTTTGCACTTTGCTTAAGTCAATTAGTGGAGCACGTGTGGTTAACCGGCACACAAACTTGATTTAACAAGGTAGGCAAAGGGTAACTTAATGTTTATCATAGTATCTATGGAGCACATGTGGTTAACAATCACATCGATTGAGTGATAAATATTAAGGGTACCAAGTATATTTGCATGGTTATTCACACCTTGTTTTGTGATCCTCGGCATCCCAGTCTCAAAACTTGAGAGGGCACAATCGAGATTGAAACATGCCATTGAAAAGTTCAATGAATATCAAAAGATCTAGGAGTTTCAAATCCAATTAAAACCTAATAAATTATTTCGTTTTTCATGGTGGAAATTGGTGAATCGTCATTCACCAACCTTCAAATATTTTATAGCTTGGATTACGGCATTCCTCTTCCAAGTTATAAAATATTGCATTGGGTCCTAGTCTTAATATTTCATATTGGGTGTTATATTAAGGACTTTAAATCAACTGACTTCAATATCTCCCATATTAGATATCTGGTTCAGACATCTATGATTATCCCAAATCCCTTGGAACAAGCTTTCCTAATGAAGATGATGTCCTGGAAATCATACTTCACTTCATCTACCTCCTCCAATCATTCTCCCTAACCCACAAGTTCTTGAATAGTTCAAGGTCACTCATGCTCTATTGGCAAGCAAGGTCTATGTGTCATCACATCTTAGAGATGAAGTCACATATTGACAAGCTGGGAGAGTTGGGTGTCAAAGTCTTGAGAAAGTTGGTTGTTCAATCACTTTCTCAGTCACATAGTGAGTTTCCTTTAGGATTACTATGAAACAAACTATGACATGACCCTTAATGATCTAATCTATTTGCTTGGTTTCGCTGAATCAGCAATGATTTGGAGCACTGATAAAGCAAATTTGATTGGAAGATCAACTTTCTAAACTTCCATGGACATTGACAATGGTGACATTCTAAATCCAGAAAGCATTTTTTTTCTTCCTAATGGAAAGGCATCATCCATAGTCAACTCGGTTGACCAAATGGTAAAGAGAAAGGCTAAGCCTGAGATAATCCCATGTACCATTACCAAAGAGTCGATACGTTTCTATTGCCAAAGGAAGGGGCATTGGTTGCGAAGCTGCCAAATTTACCAGAAAGATCATAAGGATCGTAAAGTCAAAAAGTTTGACTCTACTTCAGGTAAAATTAACTATATAATTTTGTTAAGTTCCTAAGTGTTGATTCTTGGTACATAATGTGATAGGATCAAGGAAATGGAAGGATGCTTAAAATAAGAGTATGTTGAATCTGATCGCGAAGATGGATTTCAATCACATGGTTCGAAGATCGGATTATTGAGCTACTACTTAGGATATATGATAGATTTCTAGAAAAATATGTAATAGCATAGTTTTCATTTAAAGTTGCATTGTAAGGAAAAAGTTTTCTGTGTTTATAAATAAACAAAATTTTGTTTTATTTTATTATATCTCCTTGAGATGGCATTTATGGAAAATTGATGTTTGTATGTTTCTAGCAATAATGGAAATGTGAATTTGATTCTTTCATTTGTGGTGGTGTCTAAATTTACCAAATAAGGAAAGATTCTCATCACCCAAGTTTCAATTGGACCGAAACTTGGAATCATGCAAGTTGTATAGTATGATGAATGAGAATTTTCATCTTTGGAAAATTAAGACTAGTTCCTTGTTCACATGTATATGTGAGTCAAGTGAAGGACTAAAGGGATCGAGTACATATTCTTGTGTACTGGTCAAGTCCACTACAAAAGATCGATAAGACTATTCGTCATGATTTACTAAAGCTTAGTAAATATGGTTATACTTACAAGTTTAAGTATAATTCTAAAACATTGGAAAAGTTTCGATGTATGACAGAATGAATGAGAAGAATCAAATTAGGCAGAATGATAAAAGTTTCTCAAATTTGAAAAGATGGGAGAGTACTTTAGTATAATGCTTTATGATCATCTTAATGGTTGTGAGACCACATCACAATTTATCCTCTGAGGACATCTTAGTGCATTCTTATGGCTAAGAAGAGGAGTCATGAATTGTTGAAATAATTAAATCAAGAAGATGAGTCATACATCGTTCCAAAACAATTCTTAGAGTCATACTCCAAGATTGTAACTTGAGTGACACATCTTAAAGAAGGTTTATTAACACTAGTCAAATGTACGAGTAAAATGTGCTCTACTCTTGTACATTTGAAATTGGTAAGTTGTGATGTTTTGGATAAAACAAAGACCAACTAAGGCCAATTATGTGAAGTGTTTGTCTTGATAATAATCCGCACTATCTCTTGAATATTTGTTTGTCAAGGCATGATACTTGGCAAGAGAGTCGTATATGTTAAGAGGATAGTGGGAGTCTTAAAGATCCTGAAAGAGTTTCAAGAACTAATCAAGAATAAAACCTGTTGTTTATCACTAGCACATGACTTGAGGTTTATAGTCTATCGTGTTGATATATTCTTATTTTTGTGCCTATTCCGGTTAAGTTGACTATGCATCTGAGTACTAAAAGTTCTCAATTGTTTGCCTAACAACCTGGAAGAAATTGTAGGCCTTGTGCTGCCAAGTGGCAAGAAGTTAAGATTTCACGAGTTCGGTCCATATGAGTTTGGATTTGTCACTAACCTTGTCTTGTGGTTATGGTTTTGACAAATTCACATGGATAGGAACACATACACCATAAAATCGAAGTTTCATAAGGTTTCTCTCCGATTCTTGAAAATGATGGTGAGGAAACGATTTCACTAAGAAGATTTTAAGTGGATAACAATTATGATATTTGCAATTCTCAAAGTCGTTAGTGGAGCGTGTGTGGTTAACCGGCACACTAACATGGACTTGTGAGGAATGCCAATGGTCTAAACAATTGAGACTATGATTACAGCATCCATTTTCATAGTTCTAAAATTTTTTAGACACACATATGTGCTATCTAAGGAAAGGTGTATGATTTTGATAAAATTTTATCAAAGCATCTCGTATCAGAAGTCTGAACTTTGGTAAGAAAGCCACTCAAGTATTGATTTCTAGAAGTCCAACTGATTTTTGAGTAAATCTCAAAGCTAGTGGGAGCATAAGTGTTATGCTAATTATCATCATCTTAGTACAAGCGTGACAATTATGATAAGTGTTGCAAGTTAGAAATTTTAATTATAGGAAAAAAAAGTTCAATTGGGAAAAGTTGTTTTGCTATAATTAAGGGAGAGGAAATTGTACTTCATTTCAAATCTAAAAGCTTGGATCGTAAGATTTTAATCATCTTTAGTCAAGGATATCTATATGAATGTTATGTGGGAATGGATCAACATAAGGAAATTCTATATATGGGTCTATTATTTGCGTTCTAAAATTCGATTATGATTACGACATCCCTTTTCATAATCTAAATTATGAGAACTTGGAAAATAGAAATAGAAATATTATAGCAAAAGACCATTCTAGTATCATGTCTTTATGTGAGACATCATGAATCGTGTCCCATATGCTTTAGATATAGGATCGATTGCATGTGCTATAATATCCGTCCTTTCTAAATTTTCCAAATGCTCAAGGCATTAAGAGGGGAAAAGTCTAGAATTGGATACAGCTAAAATGATTAAGCAATTGTCGAGGACAATCTAAGGTTTACCAAATATTCGTTGCTCAATGATAGTTGGAAGTATAATGATAATTTTGGAAGGACTATATTGACATATTCTGAAAAGAGGAACCTCTTGTTCAGAAGTGATAGTCAAAATGAGAATATGGAAATATTCCCATAGGTGGAAGTTATTCATTAAATCTATGTAAGATTAGGAAACTTAGTGCAAGAAGGATGTTCACAGCAATGTACTTTGAAGTTGAGACTTCGTTTCCATGTAAGTTCTCCATTAGAATACTCTGTAATGATTGTTGACAAGCCTGTATGACTTTGTGCATAATCATTACAAGAGGATCGGTGCATATAAGTTTAAAATCTAACAGATTTTGGAAAATGGCAGGAATTTGGAATTCTTGCATTTACAGTAAGGATTTGGAATTGTGAAATAAGAATCATTGGAATTATGTTCAATCGATCTATTCCACAAAGTAAAGGTCATAGACAAACATAATGTGCATACTTGGTGTATGGCATGACTAGTGTTCAGGAAAACAACATAGTGTACATGCTTGGAGCATGGGACAACTATTGTTTTAATTGAAGTATAAAGTTGATAATTTGAAATAGTATGCAATGAATAATGTGTAATCAATATGGTGATAAATAAAAGGTGTTCTGTTTGTATTCATAAGTTCTGAGACCATATTGGATTCGATTATTCTTGTGTTTCACTTTGCATGTTTTGACTTACAAAATAACTACGCCATTCTTCCTGAATGTCTAAGTTATTCAAACCATCCACAGTCGATAATACGTTGGAAGTAGGTATTAAGGCAAGAATTTCATGAAGTTGGTTTGTAGATGTCCAAGGTAATGGACATAGCAAGAGTTGCTACAACATTCATGAATTCTCATAAGTTCTGAGTATTGGATTAAGCCCATGCTCATTTGACTTACTTCATGGATTTTATCACGAGTGATCATGAGACGATAATATCTTATATTTTTCAAACCTAGAGATTTGAGTTTTTGCATATGAGTAGGTTATACATTGATTGTACGAAAATGCATTGGTAACTCGATGTTATAAAACGTACCTTTGTGTATGATTCAACAAGGAGTAGAACAAGCATATGAGTCAAAGTTTATCCATTCCTTTTACCCTTAAAGGGATAAAAGTGATATCTGTGGTCCCCTCGATGATTTAGTGATGACACCCCGAAGTGCTTGACCAAGCCAGGACTGATTTGATTTGTTCAATTAGTCGGTCATTATAAATCGGAAATCAGGAAACAACAAATGGACATAGAGAATGATTATAATCCATGGACAGAGAGAATGATTATAGTCCATTTCTCAATCCATATGATATCTAGAATGGAGGAATATATGATCCCTTATCTAATGGACGTGTCATTGATTTGTTCAGAGTTCAATAGTAGCTTTCAAGAGCTACGATTTCCGTTCAGGTTTTGAAGTCATACACAATAATAGTTTTAGACTTATCCAAGTGGGAGACTGTTGGATTAGTGTCTAAGTCCGTAACTATAATTGGTATGATCTTTCGCCGACTTGGCATGGTCCATTTGGGTTTCATGGCGTCAGAACAATTGGATAGACAGAATGAGAAAAAGGATACTAGTAATTTATATTAATATATTATAAGTTCTAATATATTAATATGAAATCATATTATTTAATTAGTATTGATTAAGAATTAATTTAGAATTAATTTAGTGATAAAAAGGAACTAGTTAAATTTGAACACTTATATATATGTTGTGGGCCAAGTTCATTTAGGTTGGGCTACACTTTCATGGATAGTCCATGGAGTGTTTAACCCAAGGATCCTATGGAAATGAAAGGTCATGGGTATTAGGGTTTACATAAATGTAACCCTAATCCTCCACACTATATAAAGAGGTCTATGGTTCATGAAATGACTAGTGGAACTAGTGTGACCAGTGTGTCTACACAAGAGGAAAAAACCGAATTTGGTACAAGTATCCTTATTCTCATGTTATTCCAAGTGTTCTTGATGTTGTGTGAACCATTTGAGGTGTCACATTTGATGCACTAGGCTCTTAAGCTCCATGGAATCAAGCTACAACAAAGAGGTATGTTATTCTACTATATTTTATATTACTTGTACTTCATAATATGCTAGTTAGGGTAAAACCTTGGAAAATTGATATTTGCATGTATAATAGAGAAAACATAGATCCAAGGTATTTAGGGTTGCATGTACACCTTAGGAGTGTTAGAATGCTAAAAAACCTTCAACAAGATCGTTGTTGTATAATATGTTTTGTGCTGCACTTGATTAGTTCTCTGAACGTCGGAGATAGTGTGAGACTCTGAATCCTCCTCAATAACAGGAGAAGGAGACCTAGGCTTCCGAGCGGCCTATTTGATTTTGTTTTTCAGAGTTTGATTTGGCTCGGAGGAGCCAACCTTCGTCTTTTGCTTACCTTCCTTCTTAGGATTTTTCGCTTCCTCCAAAGCCTTTTGCATCTCAGGTGTTAAAGGGAGAGGACTAGATGTCGGTTTCTTTTGGTACTCATTAATAAGCTCATTGTTTGTTGGAGCATAGCTAGGCATCGCCTTTGGAAGAGAACCAATAAAGTCGAACTTTGTAGGATCAAACACGATGAAGTCTGTTATGTGTAAGATCGGAATAATTACGATGATAGATCCCTCAGACACCAGAATGTTGAGTTGATCGATGGCTCGCTGGACGATGACGGACCAGAACCAAGCACAAGAGATCTCCGAGTATCTTGTTGTGGAAAGAGTGCTCTGAACTAGTTGTTGCCAAAGGATGGAACCCTAATCTAGGTTGATTCCAAGATATAATCCATAGATAGTAGTGTAGAAAAGCTTACTTGCAATGTTTGAGCCCTAGACCCATTCTGAGAAACTTTTGAAAAGAAGGGTAAAGAGGCTATTCCACAACAGAGGTAGGTTGGACTTCATGAACTTAGATAGAATGGTAATATTTCCCATGTAACCCATCTGGTAAAACATCTCTAGAATAGTAGACGAAGAGATGGAATCCGAATCAATTAGATCCCTAGCTTGAGAAATCCCTAGCAATCGACTAAATGAGGACTAGCAAATTATGGTTTTGTGAGAGTCCATTTCAAAATTAATCACAGACTTAACTTCTTGATAGCTTGCAGTGGAGAATGCCTTGGATAGATGAACCAAGGGGAGATTCTCTTCTATTGTGAGGGCCAGAGCTAAAGGATAGTGATGAAGACACTCAACCATCGATTGGAGAGAGACAACATATTTGGCGGAATCGAGGTCCAAGATGACATTTTGGTTGGCTTTGATGTTTCGTAGCGTTGATGAAGCAGTTTGGTCTCTCACGGATGAAGTTTTAGAGGAAGCGGCCATTGATATAGATGGAGAAGATGAACAATGTTTCAGAGAGAAAGAGATTTACTTGAGAAAAAGCTAGCTGTAATACTATTCATTTCCCTTAAAAGTCACCTAAAAGGTGTGACTAACAAGCGTGATGTCAGGCGGCGTAAGTGACAAAGCGTGATGTTAGGAAATTTTCAAAAGAACGCGCCCAATATTTGAAATCACATCTTTTAAATGTCGCCTTTTCATTTTTGCATGTTCGGAATTCAACATCATTCACCATAACCTGTTCTCGTAGGTGAAAATAATCATTCGAAGGTTAGAACCAGACTTTTGGAAAATCATGAGGATTTTCGTGCAAGAGTGTGCCAAAGATAAAGAAATAAAACAAAATATATATGGGATTATGTGATGTACGTATAAAATTAACACAAAAGCAGATGGATCCCGGGGAATGATCTGTTCCTTCGGAGTCAAGAGACACTCGGAAGAGCTTGCATGGTTTCCCATTGAATTACGATCATCTATTTATTGAGAAATAGTGAAAGGCTTTTTTTTCATTAGGCTTTAATAGGTGGCTTTGCTTCAACCAAACTACGAAAGTCAACATAAGTCCTAAAGTATGGAAGAAGCACTTGTCTTACCAGTGTAGTCATAAGAACAAGTATGCACGGGATGTATTTAAGTGGCTAGGAAAATTTGAAATCTCAAGAAAAATAAAAATTGGATGTATTTGGAAGAAATGTCTTAGGTTGAGAGCATTCCATTAAGATCTCACAAAAATAAAAATAATGAGATGTCAAGGTACAAACCACGAGGGTTGATTGTCTTCATGTCCATGGTGATAAACTAGAACTTCTTAATTGTTCACTGTCAATACATAAATATGATTCTAGTTTCGGGTTTTACTCAAATTGTGGTGATAACAAATTAAAGATCATAAACACAGAATTTTTGTAACTATAAACCTTAGTGGTAATTTATGAGAGTCTTAGGAGTTACGAATGTGAAAGTGAAGATAATGCAGAAAACATAAGGTGGTTCCGAAGATAAAAACATACCTCTACTATACTACAAATGACTAAGCAGTCAACTCTTAACTCAATATGAGAAGAGTAAGGTAGCTCAATGACTTATGTTAATATTAGCCTGATTGGGAAGAAACATTCGAAGTGAAAGTTTCATTAAGGCTTCAACATAGAGTCTCAGAGGCTTTGGTCAACATGCAGTAGCATGCTTCTAGGGACACTTAGCTAGTACATAAAATCAGAGTTATATACCTACCCCATCATTCCAAATGGTGATGATGAAATAGTACCTAAAATAAAATGAACGTTAAAAATAACAGACAAATAAACAAAACAAAAATATTTTTGGAGTTTTTAATTTTCTAAAAAGAAAAAACATAAACAAGAAAGAAAATATTTTTGTATATTGGATTTTCTTGTAAGAGAAATTAAAAACAGAAAATAAAATATTTTTGTACTTTGAAATTTCTCTAAAAAAGAATTAAAAATAGAAAAGAAAAATATATTTGTATTTTAAATTTTTTTTTTCTGAAAAGGCAATAAAAACAGAAAAATAAAATACTAAAAATAAATAATATACAAAGGATACATGATGTCCCGAGTCCCAGATGAATAGTGACTCCAAGCCGTTGCGAGCGCTCGGACCTGTTCGAAGTGTGAACAGTGACTTGCGAGTACCTTCGAGGTTCGGACCGGTTCGAAACTTAATAGATGCATTTCGATTACAAAGATGGTTTTGGAACAGATTCTACTTCTAACACTCCAAAGCCTTGTAGAATTTGATTGAAGGTTGTTTTAGGTAAGGCTTTCGTGAAGATACCAGCAAGTTGATGAGAGGATCTTATGAAATGTACTTCTACGTTCCCATCTTCTACATGATCCTTTATAATGTGATACCTCGATGCGATATGGTTCGTCTTGGAGTGTTGCAATAGGTTGTGATAAATTCGAATGGCATTTTTTGAGTCACAATAGAGTGGAATCCTCTTCATGTTGATGCCATAGTCTCAAAGTTGGCTTTGGATCCAGACGACTTGCAAAGTGCACGATGCAATTGCGATATATTCAGATCCTGTAGTAGATAGGGATACACCAGTTTGTTTCTTTTATTATCAACTAACAAGTTTGCCATCAAGAAACCGACATCCCCCCAAAGTGCTTTTACGAGTGAGATCGCATCCCCTAAGATCAGCATCCGAAAATGCTTGCACAAAGAATCTAGTGTTTGGAGGATTCCATATTTCGAGAGAAGATGTTCTTTTGAGATATCTTAGAATATTCTTCACAACAGTCATGTGTGGTTCATGAGGATTAGTCTGAAACCTAGCACACTAACAAATAACAAACATTTTATTTGGTCGACTAGATGTTAGATACATTAAATATCTAATCATTTCCCGATACAGAATAATATCTGTTGCAGGCTTGTCTAAGGACGATGTTAGCCTCGTTCCGAATGCCATCGGTACCTTGACTTGTGAATCTCCTACCATTCCAAATTTAACAAGTGGCGACTTGGTGTAGGCTTCCTGGTTGACAAAAATCCCATATGAACTCTGTCTAATATTCAAACCAAGGAAAAAATTAATAGGACCTATTGAACTCATCTCTAATTTAGTCTCCATCAACTTTCAGAGTTCCGCAGTCAATCAAGGATTGGTTGATCCAAAAATGATATCATTAACATAGATTTGGGCAATCATCAGATGGTCACCATCTTTCTTGCGAAAGAAGCTTGGGTCGACCGAGCCTTGTTTAGACTTTTGATTTTTTTAAGAATCGGGTAAGAGTTTCATACCATGCTCGTGGAGCTTTTATCAAACCGTACATATCCTTATCTAAGATGTAGCAATGGTTTGGATATGTTTCATTTACAAACCTTAAGGTTGTTCCACGTAGATCATTTCCTCTAACTCGTCATTCAGAAAAGCACATTTCACATTCATCAGATAAACTTCAAAATTCTCGTGAGTTGCATAGGCGAGGAAAATGCAAACAGATTCAAGCCTTGCAACTAGTGTGAATGTCTCTTCGTAGTCTATGCCTTCTTCTTGGAAGTATACTTTTACAACCAACCAAAATTTGTTCCAGATAACATTACCTTCCTTGTCAATCTTGTTCCGAAACACCCATTTTAAACTGACCACTAAATCATACTTCATAGTTGGAATTAGTCTCCATACTTTGTTGCATTTGAACTCATTAAGCTCTTCCTACATAGTGTGCACCCAATCAGAGTGATCAAGAGAAAACTTTATAGATTTGGGCTCAATTTTGGGGAAAAACAAATTAAACATGCATAATTCTATCTTTGAAAATAATTCTCTCTTCATTGCAAGGAGAGGGGTTTTCCGAGGGCGAGAACTCATAAACTAAGGGGACAGTGGGAGACAAATCGACCTTGAAGAGATTCAAGAGTCAAGCGATGAAGGAACCTCTAACACTGGCGCTCAACCCGAGGAGGAAACTCTGGTTGAACTGATTAACGAGTCCTTACCTCTTAGACGTTCCGAAAGAGTTAGGGTTCAACCCCAATTTTATCCTTTTCATATTACTACTGAAGGGCATACATTTATTAGTGATAGTACGCTAGTAAATTTAGACAAACCTAATAACTACAAGGCAACCATGGCAGGCCCGGAGTTTGTGAAATGGAAAGAGGCTATGGACAGCGAGATTCAGTCCATGTACGACAACCAAGTCTAGAATTTGGTTTACAATGTGTCAGGTCGTAAGACGGTCGGGTGCAAGTGGATCTTCAAGAAAAAGACCGACATGGATGGGAAGGTAGACAATTATAAGGCACGACTGGTTACGAAGGCCTTTACTCAAACTCCCAGAGTTGACTATGATGAGACCTTCTTACTAGTTACAAAAATAAAGTCTATTTCGGTGATTCTAGCCATTACTGCATTTCATAACTAGGAGATGTGGCAAATGGATGTCAAAACCACTTTCCTTAACGGAAAGTTGGCTGAGGATGTTTACATGAATCAACCAGAGGGTTTTGTCAATGTGAAGCATCCCAATAGAGTGTGTAAGCTTGAGAAGTCCGTTTATGGACTGAAACAAGCATCTTGTAGATAGAATTTTTGTTTCGATGAGAAAGTAAAGAGTTTGGTTTTATGAGAAGTGAGGATGAATCATGTGCATATGTCAAAGCCAGTGGGAGTATAGTAAGCATCCTCGTATTGTATGTAGATGACATACTACTTATAGGAAACGACATCCCGACACTGCAGGAAGTCAAGTCCTGGCTTGGGAAATGTTTCGCTATGAAGGACCTCAGAGAGGCTGCCTATATTTTGGGAATAAGGATAGTGAGAAACAGGAGTAAACGAAATAGGACTTAGTCAGAACACTTACTTGGACAAGGTACTAAAACATTTTAGTATGGAGAATTCCAAGAAGGGGGGTTACCAATCCCAAGTAATGCCAAGTTGAGTAAGACTCAAAGTCCAAGTACCGAAGTCGAGATAGCGGAGATGATCCGAGTACCATACACTTCTGCAGTTGGCTCAATCATGTATGCGATGACTTGTACTCGCCCTGATGTGGCCTTCGCCTTGAGCATGGTCAATAGATATCAAGGGAAACCTTGCAAAGCACATTGGACCGCATTTAAGAATATTCTTAAGTACCTTCAGAGGATCAAGGAATGGTTTCTAGTCCTCTTTGGGAGTGATGACTTAAAGGTGCGACGATACAGTGATGCCAATTTTCATACTGACCGAAACAACTATCATTCTTAATTGGGTTGGGTCTTTACCCTAAATGGAGGAGCAGTAACTTGGAAAAGTTCCAAGCAGGAGACTGTAGCTGATTCAACGTGCGAATCAGATTACATTGCGACGAGTGAAGCCTCAAAGGAGGCAATATGGTTGAAGAACTTCAGTGGAGACCTTGGAGTTGTGCCATCCATAGAGGATCCTATGGAGATTTTAGGTGATAATGAAGGAGCGGTTTCCTTAACCAAGGAACCGAGAGATCAAGGCAAATCTCGACATATCGATAGGAAATATCATTTTATTCGACATCGGGTGGAAGAGGGACTCCTCGTAGTGAAGAGGGTATCGTCAGAGGATAACCTAGCAGATTGTAACGCCCGTAGATCCGGGCTAGTCAATTTAGAGACGATAAGCATCAAAAATGACTTTTTGATGGAAGATTATTTAGAAGTATTAATCTTAACCAAGTTTTAGTATATGTCACAAGGTTTCCGTGCATATAAAGAACGCCAAAATCCGAGTTATAACAAAGAAGTTATGACCTGTCGAAGTTTCGCGACAGAACCGACACGACCTAGCGTGACCCAGCGCGACGTAAATAGTGAATTTAAGGTAGATAGATATCTATCCTTAGTGATCTAAATGATAGTCGAAGATTTCTTTGATAGTAGTCCAACGATAAAAAGACAGATGAAAACAGAGTTCAGATGAAGGAGTTATGAATTTCGAACGAAGTTTTCCTGTCCCGGCCTACTATAGATAATATATAAGTAATATACTTATAATATATTAAAAATAAATTCAAAATTAGCCAATGGAGTCTAAAATAGAGTTGTAGATCATAATCTCACCTTCGCGTCGATATAATGAACGTCGAAAACGGAGTTCGTATGCGAAAGTTATGAATTTCTGAAGTTCAGGGCGCGAAACCCCAAAACTGTCAGAGACCACGACGTGGCAAGTCTCCTGAAAGCTCCGGGAGTCCCCCAGATGCAACTTGGGATGACGCATGCAGTGACGATCAAGCCCACGACGTGGAAAGGGCCAAATTTGCCCTATAAATAGATTTGAAGGGCCAGCCGACTATGGTTGCTCCATCCCATCTCTCCCACTCCCGATACACCCTCTAAGCCCTATTTTAACCCCCAGAAGCCCCGGTATCAACCCCGAGACCCGAAGCAAGTCCCAAGATCCTGAAGATCCCGAGAAGTGTGGTTTCCGAGCCGAAGCTCTGCCCGCGAGAAGTTCGATTTTTGCGGAGATCTTCCAGATCTACCGAAGAATACTACTTCTGCAAGTCGTAGTGCTGTCCGATCATCTTCTGATCAAGTGAGTGTATACTACCTTTCATAAACACGATAATAATACAAGTATGGTTTGAGCGTATTAAGTTTATTGTTTTTTATATGTGTGAGTGTGTAGTTACTTTCTTCTAACACATAAATATGACGTATTTGCTATGAGATACGTGCTATGTGTTTATATGTTATTTGTTTATTTGAGATGAGCATGGAAATTGGAGTTTTATACGGGGGTTCAATGACTTAAACTGTGTAAGTATTTATATCTACAAAATTGTTGGGTAGAACATAGGTAGATGGAATAGTTGGTGACTATGGAGTTAGCGCACGTTGAGTAAACTTTGGCGACTATGGAGTTAGCGCACGTTGAGTAAACCTTGGCGACTATGGAGTTAGCGCTTGTTAAGTGAACCTTGGTGACTATGGAGTTAGCGCCAGATAACTATGGATTTAGTACTTGATAAATAAGCTTTGGCAGCAATGGAATTCGTGCCAAATTCCTTACGAATAAATAAATTAAGGATAGTTGGTTCTTAGGGTAAAACCTTAAGAAGATAATGGGGATGGGTAATTGGGTTGATTGTTTGCTGATTACATATAATAATTATATTATTGTGGGTTGAAAACTCTATATGCTCACCAGGCTCCCAAGCCTGACCCACTCAGTTTTCTTTTCATTACAGGTAATGGCACAAGGGTAAAAGTTGGTGGACTTGACGAGAGATTTTGGATTATAGATCAGTAGTTGAATAACTATTGTAAGGTCTATTTTATATTGTTTATGCTTTTGGTGTGTATCGAACATGACATCCCAAGGTTTTATTATTTAATGAAAATACATTCTTTTCGAGAAATGTTTTGATAAATGGTTATCATATTTTATTTTGGGAACAAATTCCGTAACTCTTTTAATCAAAAGATTACTCTGATTTTATAAAACAAAGTATAAACAAATCGGTCTTTTCTGGCCGTGAAATTGGGGATGTCACATTTGGTATCAGAGCATTAGTTTAAGCGAACTAGGAATATGGATTTATTTCTAGACTTAAACTTAGAATTCTAAGCAATGATTGTGAGTTGAGTGTGTCCATTATATTTTAGGTAGTACACCTAAATTGACACAGACACTATTTTATTTTAGGAAAATTGCCTGAAATGCTATTATGTGCTAAATTGTTATATGTTTGCCATGTATGATGTTAATTGTTCGGATCTATGGTCTGTTGCCGACCGGATCTAGAAACCTTATGTGTTTAGGATTCTAAGCATGCGTCTACGATATTAGAACTAACATGTAAACGTTTCGGAGTGATAAGGATGATTTGAATATCTATCATGACTAAGGATCTAATTTCACCTTATTCAGTGTATAGATCAAAAATGATGAGAATGAGGAGTGGAGTTGGAAATGCTGATGAAAACAGGAATCAAATACCAGTAATTGAACAAATACCTGTTGTAGCAGCAGTGCCTGAAGCAATGACAATGGCCGGAGTTCAAGTGATGATCTAGGCAATGTTGAATAATCAGATGGAAGAAACCAGACATCTGATCAGGAAGAATCGCAAGAAATTGTCAATTCAACTTGAAGAGCCCGAAGTAAATGGAGGGCAGTTTGAAGGAGGAAACTACAGTGGGATCGTTGGTCAAGCCAACCCACCAATAGTTCGCCAAAACAACCAGGATAGAGGAAATGATGGACGTGGATGCAAGTACAAGGATTTCATGACATCTAAACCACCATGTCTTTCTGGGAGCCCGACACCGGTGCAAGTCATGGACTGGATCTCCAAAATGGAGACAATGTTTGAAAGTTGCGAGTGTAGCAACAAATAGAAGACCGCTCTTCCAATCCCTCTGTTAAAATTTGGAGTATTGAGCTGGTGGAAGTTACTGGCTGGTTCGATGCCCAAGGGGGAAGCTAGCAAGATGTCTTGGGAAGAATTCGTGGTGCAACTGAAATTGCAATACTGCTCTGAGCAAGATCTTCTGGAAATCAACAATGAGTTCCAGAATCTGAAGAAAGGAAAATTGAGCGTTACTAAATATGCTACGAGCTTTACGGAGAAGATGAAGCTTATTCCACACCTAATTCCAACTGAGCTTTCCAAGGTCAACAAGTTTGCCAATGGATTACCAGCGGACTTTGGTCCGATAGTCAAACAAGCAACCACTCTGAAAGCCGCCATCTGGGCAGCCAAGAATGTTGAGACCCAAATAAAAGAAAAGGGTCTGGAAAGAGCTGAAGTTGAAGAGAAAAGGAAGCGTGAAGGATCTTAAATAATCGACAAAGAAAGTAAATTCTCGAAATCTGGGGGAAGAGATGAAGCTAAGTGGTGTGAGAAGTGTAAGAAGAAACACTTCGGGAAACGTAGCGAGGAGATGACTTGCTACAAATGTGGGAAGACAGGGCACTACGCCAACAAGTGCGCACCTATCAAGAAGGTGTGCTATAGGTGTAACGAAGAAGGTCATATTTCTAAAGACTGCCCACAGAAAAACACGCCTACACAACCAAGGGCATTCAACATGTTCCTCAACGAAGCAGAAAAGGATGGGAGGATTAAAAGATGAAGACTTCACATTAATATATAAAGTCTGTATCAGGAAGCATAGCCTGTTAGAGGCATAGTATAGGGTGAACTTGAACTTTTGTGTAATAATTTCAAGATTTAATATAAACCCTGGTTTTGTTATCTAATGTGTTGAATGATTATATGATTTATGTATGGTGACTTGGTTAACTGCGAGACAATACTTGGGACGAGTATGAGTAGGTGTGAATGGTAGTAGAGATCTATACTACCGGAAGCACAGGACTCACGCTTGGATCATGTGAAGTCGCAAGGTTACCAAGAAGCTAGTAATTGATTCCATTTTATTCAAGCATGTCATTACCATTGTTTCGCTAAAGACTAGTAAGACGGTTGTTATTCCGACCCTAGTGGTCATATCAATTGAGTCCGACTACGATAAGAGGTCATCGGGACACGACCCATCGGTTTGTTACAATAGATAAATGAAAGTATTTATCTTGAGAAGAAGAAGGAGTCCACAATAAGGACTTATTTTGTAACTTGGAATTTATGATTGAAAGTACAGCATAGTACGATAAGCAGATGCAAGATTGGGCATCATTTGCGGTCAAGAAAGCCATAGAGTTAAATACTCTATCAAGGAAACATTGAAGTTACGGTTATTACCTAGGATGAAGAGATAATATGTGGAATCATTATGCAAGTCCTATTTCGTTGATGATTCCGGGACGTAATCATCCTAAGGGGGAGATAATTGTAACGCCCGTAGATCCGGGCTAGTCAATTTAGAGACGATAAGCATCAAAAATGACTTTTTGATGGAAGATTATTTAGAAGTATTAATCTTTACCAAGTTTTAGTATATGTCACAAGGTTTCCGTGCATATAAAGAACGCCAAAATCCGAGTTATAACAAAGACGTTATGACCTGTCGAAGTTTCGCGACAGAATCGACACGACCTAGCGTGACCCAGTGCGATGTAAATAGTGAATTTAAGGTAGATAGGTATCTATCCTTAGTGATCTAAATGAGAGTCGAAGATTTCTTCGATAGTAGTCCAACGATAAAAAGACAGACAAAAACAGAGTTCAGATGAAGGAGTTATGAATTTCGAACGGAGTTTTCCTGTCCCGGCCTACTATAGATAATATATAAGTAATATACTTATAATATATTAAAAATAAATTCAAAATTAGCCAATGGAGTCTAAACGAGAGTTGTAGATCATAATCTCACCTTCGCGTCGATATAAAGAACGTTGAAAACGGAGTTCGTATGCGAAAGTTATGAATTTCTGAAGTTCGGGGCGCGAAACCCCAAAACTATCAGAGACCACGACGTGGCAAGCAGTGCCACGACGTGGCAAGTCTCCTGACAGCTCCGGGAGTCCCCCAGATGCAACTTGGGATGATGCATGCAGTGACGATCAAGCCCACAACGTGGCAAGGGCCAAATTTTCCCTATAAATAAATTTGAAGGGTCAGCCGACTATGGTTGCTCCATCCCTTCTCTCCCACTCCTGGTACACCCTCTAAGCCCTATTTTAACCCCCCGAAGCCCCGGTATCAACCCCGATACCCGAAGCAAGTCCCGAGATCCCGAAGATCCCGAGAAGTGCGGTTTCCGAGCCGAAACTCTGCCCGCGAGAAGTTCGATTTTTGCGGAGATCTTCCAGATCTACCGAAGAATACTACTTCTGCAAGTCGTAGTGATGTCCGATCATCTTCTGATCAAGTGAGTGTATACTACCTTTCATAAACACGATAATAATACAAGTATGGTTTGAGCGTATTAAGTTTATTGTTGTTTATATGTGTGAGTGTGTAGTTACTTTCTTCGAACACATAAATATGACGTATTTGCTATGAGATACGTGCTATGTGTTTATATGTTATTTGTCTATTTTAGATGGGCATGGAAATTGGAGTTTTATACAGGGGTTAAATGATTTAAACTGTGTAAGTATTTATATCTACAAAATTGTTGGGTAGAACATAGGTAGATGGAATAGTTGGTGACTATGGAGTTAGCGCCTATTGTATAAACCTTGGCGACTATGGAGTTAGCGCACGTTGAGTAAACCTTGGCAACTATGGAGTTAGCGCACGTTGAGTAAACTTTGGCGACTATGGAGTTAGCGCTTGTTGAGTAAACCTTGGCGACTATGGAGTTAGCGCTTGTTAAGTGAACCTTGGTGACTATGGAGTTAGCGCCAGATAACTATGGATTTAGTACTTGATAAATAAGCTTTGGCAGCAATGGAATTCGTGCCAAATTCCTTACGAATAAATGAATGAAGGATAGTTGGTTCTTAGGGTAAAAACTTAAGAAGATAATGAGGATGGGTAATTGGGTTGATTGTTTGCTGATTACATATAATAATTATATTATTGTGGGTTGAAAACCCTATATGCTCACCAGGCTCCCAAGCCTGACCCACTTAGTTTTCTTTTCATTACAGGTAATGGCACAAGGGTAAAAGTTGGTGGACTTGACGAGAGATTTTGGATTATAGATCAGTAGTTGAATAACTATTGTAAGGTCTATTTTATATTGTTTATGCTTTTGGTCTGTATCGAACATGACATCCCAAGGTTTTATTATTTAATGAAAATACATTCTTTTCGAGAAATGTTTTGATAAATGGTTATCATATTTTATTTTGGGAACAAATTCCGTAACTCTTTTAATCAAAAGATTACTCTGATTTTATAAAACAAAGCATAAACAAATCGGTCTTTTCTGGCCGTGAAATTGGGGATGTCACACAGATCCCCTTTTGAAGGGACTGAGTAGAGTTAAGCACTTGCAGCACACTATGAGCATCGGGCTAAAGGACGATATTAGTTTAGATTAGATAGCTTTAAAACATGTAGTAGATAAATGTAATTGACATTTGATGATTAAATAAAGGAGTATTATTTATAAGTAAATTTACTATCTTATGTTGATTGTTTACCTATTGTTTCACTTTGCATGTTTTTACTTCCCTGAATAATAAAATTATTCGAACATTCCATAGTCACTCATAATTTGGGAGTACGTATGAAAGAAGATTGTCATCAATTGGTGTGTAGATTGACTAAAGTGTATTACACATATCAAAAGTTTGTTGCAACGTTCATGAATGCTTATGAATTTGATTTGAGCATTGGATTAAACCTGCGCTTGCTGGCATCACTTCATGGAATTTATCTCAAGTGATCACAAGAAAATGATGTCATATTGTCTTAAAACCTAGATATATGGTTTATTGTTTGTGAGTCGGTTATGCGTTGATAATGCATATACACATCAGTAACTTGATGTTATAAAACACATTGTTATGCAAGATTTGATGAGTGAATGATAAATGCATATAAGTCGCAGTTTATTTGTTCCTTTTATCCTAAGATGGTAAAAGTAATATATGGGCTCTTCGATGATTTGGTTTGACTAATGTGTCGGGCTCGGCCAGGACTGAATTGATGTGTTCAATTAAGTTCTATGTCAAATGAATAAGAGATCGAGAACAAACTGTTGGACAATAAGTATGACTACGTTCCATGTAACTGTCTGCACGATATCTAGAATGGAGGACTATATGATCCCTTATCTAAAGGACAGGTTACTAACAGGATTAGAGTTCGACAACATCTTTGAGAGCTACAATTGCTAACCAGATTGTACTTGGATTTATAGTTACTAGACGTATCCAAGTGGGAGACTGTTGGATTAGTGCCTAAGCTCGTAACCATATTTGGTAAGTACTTGACCCAGTTGTGCATGGTCCTTTTGGGTTGCCTTCACCAAAGCAACTCGATAGGATGATTTATGAAGAGAGGGGTTATTATGGTTTATTAATATGTTATATGAATAATATATTAAAGGAGAAATCATATAGTATAATTAATATAAGACAAGAATTAGTTAAGAATTAATTTGTGGCTAAAAGACATTAATTAAATAAAGCGGACTGGAACTGTCAATTATGTGATAGTTGAATATTGGGCTAATAATCCTTATGGATTAGGTCATGGACAAAATTAAGGATGTATTCATCTTAATTTTGGCCATAGAGGCCTTATTCCAGAAGGTTCTCAAGTTACTTAGGGCCTAAGTCATCCAATTAGGGTTTTGACTGAAACCCTAGAAGCTCAAGTATTTAAAGACCCCTAAGGCTTAGAAAATCAGCTACACTTGATTCCTTGGAACCCTAAAGCCGAGTTTTGCCTCTCATACTCTCTCCTCTTCTTCATTCTCTTTCTTGTGGTGTTTGTGAACCATTAGAGGTACTACACTTGTGGTACTTTCTTTCAAAGACAAGGATATTCAAGAAACAAGTTGTTATTACTTCATAACAACAAAAGGTATGTATTTTTCCTTTCTATGTGAATTTTGAAAAACTTATTCCGTTTGTGTTCATAAAGTTGTATGTTTAATTGTGAAAACATAGATCCGAAATTAGGGTTGCATGTACACATATGATTATTTGTATAAAAACCATCATATTGGTAGCGAAGCTTCACTCATCACGGAACAAACCATGACCAACCAGGTTCAATTACGCCTCTCAGCCACACCATTAATTTGTGGTATCCTAGGAGGTGTCAGTTGTGAAACAATTCCACATGGAACTCGATACTAAGATACTCACCACCGTTATCGGATCTGAGCATCTTAATCTTCCTGCCCAATTGATTTCTGACTTCATGTTTAAACTCTTTGAACTTTTCATAGGTTTCTGAATTATGCTTAATTAAGTAGATATATCCATATCTGCTATAATCATCGGTAAAAGTCATATAAAGTCGACTTGCATCCCTTGTGGTGGATCTAAACGGCCCACAAATATTGGTGTGTATGATATCCAAAAATCCTTCACCTCTTTCACAAGAACCAGTGAAAGGTGATTTAGTCATCTTTCCAAGCAAACAATACTTGCATGTATCATCTGAACATAGATCAAATGATTCCAACACTCCATCCTTTTGGATTTGAGCAATGCACTTCTTGTTGACATGTCCAAGATGACAATGCTAGAAGCATGATCAATATGCAACATACTATTTCCTAAATTTTCTACAACCATCACATTTTCATATACACCATCACAAGGCATTGCTTCAAAATAAAATACACCAGTTTAATAAGCATTAATAGATCCATTCTCATTATTAAAAGAATATATAAAACCTTGTACGTACAAACCATGAAAAGAAATAATATTCCTCGTCATTTCTGATGAGTAGCTACAATTGTTCAAGTCTAAACACAACCACTACTAATCATTAAAGAATAAACGCTGCTCTTGGTAACAGGTGAAGATCTCCTATTGCCCGTTATCAGGTTCATCTTCCCAAGCTCCACATTCCTACTTTCTTTTAGTCCCTACAAGTTAGAGCAAATGTGAAAACCACATCATGTATCAAGGACCCGAGAATTAGAATGCGATGAGTTTTTAGACAAAATAGTGTAAATACCTGTCGAGGTAGGCTGATCTTGCTATCCTTAATGTCCTACAGGTACTTGGGTCAGCTTCTCTTCCAATGCCCCTTATCTTGGCAGTAGAAACACATTGCTTCTTATGGATCTGAGGCATTAGGAGCAGAATTAGTTTTTCCTTTCCTTCCACTAGAATACCCTTCATGAGACTTTCCCTTCCATCTTTGCTTTGAGGGAGCTTTCCTCTTTTTCCCCTTTCCTTGTTCAATAGCCATGACTGGAGCATCAATAGTAGGAGTAGATTCAACAACTTTTCCTTTTAATCCACCTTCAGTAGTTCTCTGCAAGCCATGAAGTTTACTTAATGTGACTTCCTCTTTGCTCAAATGATAAGTCATTTTGAACTGATCATATCAAGGAGGTAAAGAGTGCAAGACTCTGTCAATAGCCAATTCTTCATCAAAGTTCACATTAAGCTTCAAGAGATGATCCACATAGCATTGCATGCGTTGCAGGTGAGTCGTGATGGTTTCTCCATCCTTTATCTTAGTGGTTATGAATGACCTGACTATCTAATACCTTTCTTGGCGTGCTCTTTGATGGTACTTCTCCATCAAGTCCTTGAACATATCATAAGGCCAATAGTCCTCACAGAATCATTGTAGTTCAAGAGTCATAGTAGCCATCATAATGCAAGACACTTTGGTAGTATCTTTGTACTGATCCTTATACTCAGCTATTTTATATGAGTAGCTTGTGATTCATCTTGTTGGGTTTTGAGCATTCTAACACTCCTATGGTGTACATGCAACCCTAAATACCTTGGATCTATGTTTTCTCTATTATACATGAAAATATGAATATTCCAAGGTATTACCCTAACTAGCATACAATATTTGATACTTGGGTAATAAAATAGATAGAATACATACCTTATTGATGTAGCTTGACTCCATGAAGCTCAAGAGTCTAGTGCCCCAAGTGTGTCACCTCAAATGGTTCACACAACATCACCAACACATGGAATAACCATGAGAAGAAGATATGAGTCTTGGAAATTTGCTTGCCCTCCATATTATGCACTAGTGCCAATTTCTCCAACCAATAGGGTCCTTATATAGTGTGCATATTAGGGTTACACCATGTAACCCATGACTTTACCCATTCCTTATGCTCCACATGGGTTAAACCCAACATAAGAAATCATGGATCGCCACATGGGTTAAACCCAACATAAGAAATCATGGATCATAAGCCCACATATATAAGAATGAATGATTTACACAATCAATCCCCATATATTTAATTAGTCTCTTTTGATCACTAAACTAAGTCCAAATTAATTCTTGATCAATACTAATTAAATAACATGATTTCATATTAATATATTAGAACTAATAATATTTTAATATGTCACAAATATCTTCTTCTCATAAAAGGTTTATCCAAATGTTCCGATGCCATGCAACCCAAATGGACCATGCCGGGTCGGGTCAAGTCTTACCAATTATAGTTATGGACTTGGACATTAATCCAAAACATCTATCTCATTCAGCTCTTTGTCGAGGACGTATTCCTTGTCGTTAATCGCAAGGCCATTCTGATGTTACAGATCCGATCATTTAAATTGGAACCATTGAATGTCACCTTGGCACAAATGCTCAAGAGTGAGAAAGTGTTCGAGGAGTTGTTGTTCAAGGAACCTGAAACGTTGTTGGAAGTTGAGATCTACAAAAGAAGAAGGACAAGTTGTGATTAGATAAGGAATCCTTCATATAACACCCAAATGAAATATTAAGGCTAGGACCCAACACAATAATTCACAATTCAGAAGAGGGATTCCCTAATCCAATTGTAGTTATTTGACGGTAGGTAAATGACGATTTACCAATTCCACCATGAAAACAAAATTTGAAATGAATTAGGGTTTAAATGAAATTCCTAGATCTTTTTAGATTCATTGAACTATTCAATGGCATGTTTAATCTCGATTATGGCGTTTCCATTTGTTACTAGGATACTGAGGATCACAAACAAGGTGTGAATAACCAGGCAAATTAGCTTGGTTCTCTCATTGTCATTTACCACCCAATCAATGTGTCGGTTAACCACACACACTCCATTGATTAATGATAATTTATGAGCTACCTATTGACACCCTTTATTACTCCATATTAGTGTGTCGGTTAACTATACACACTCCACTAATGACTTTTATAAAGTGCAATGTGCAATATCATGGATTAGCATCAAATTCAAATTTTCCTAAAGTAACTTAGATTGGGAATTTTTAAAAAAAACATTTAGTTACTTTAGTATTTTCACTATAGATCGGCTTCGTGAATGAGGATATGCATTTACCTTTTTAGATAATTCAATTTTAAGCAGTAAAAACGAATTAAGGTAATTATCCTAATCAAATCAAGATATTAAAATTGAAAAATCAGGCATCTGACGAGTTAATGAGTCGAGTCAGGCAATGAACTCGTCGAGTTGAGCCAACTGGTCGAGTTCCAGTATAAACTCGTCGAGTCTAATGAACAGAATGAGGATTCTATACCATTCTCCTTTGGAAAATTCACTATTACATCAAATTCAATTGAAAAACATCCTAGGCTCTAATATCACCGATGGGTTTTGAGCATAAGTACAACCTATGTGATCATGCAACCCTAATTGCTTTGGATCTAAGTTTTTCACTAGTTGAACATCAAAATTGAATACCATAGAAAAACCCTAAGATCTAGTATACAAATCAAAATGCATAGGGTTTAAGTTTTCCTTACTTATTATGTAGCAATTACAAGAACACCTTGTAGATCTTGATTCTTGAAAACTCAGTCCCTGAAATGTGACACCTCTAATGGCTTACAAATACCTTTGTGAGAGAATCAGAGGAGAGAGGATGGAATAGCACTTAGAAATTCGGATAGGGTTCACAAATACAAGCATTGGCCAAAAATACTAAGAGGTGGGGACCTTATATAGCTGAGGCTGCTCGGGTTTGCTGGAGGAAACCCTAATTTCCTACTTAAGGCTTAAGCAGCCCATGGACTCCCCATCAAGAGCCATTAGACGAAAACTTATAAGGCCTCCCTATAATTTTCATCCACTCATATATAAGGAGTCTAGTAGCCCAGTTTCACATATCAGTCATCTGCAAAACAACCCATGTTCCTTTAATTAGTTCATTTAATCCCAAAATTAACTCCAAATAAATTTTTGATTAAATACTAATTAAATAACATGATTTATAATTAATATATTATTCTCATGATACATTAATAAATCATTTATCAATCCCTCTCTCCAAAAGTCATCTTGTCAAGTTGCAAGAGTAAAGGCAATCCAAAAGGATCATGCAACTATCAAATCAAGTACACAACAATTATAAGTATGGGCTTAGACACCTAATCCAACAATCATAATCAACACCACTACACATCTTGTAACGCCTCATTTCTGGTATGTAATTTAAATAAATTATTTTCATTTCTTAAGGGGGGGGGGGGTACTCGACGATTTTGTAGCCCAACTCGTCGAGTAGAGACGGGATGATCATGCAAATTAAGTTGGCTACTCGACGAGTCCATACATTAGGACTCAGCGAGTCCGTCTGTCTGGATGAAGCCCTAATTTTAAGGGTTTGCACCATATTTAAACGCATTAATGTGCCCCAATCTTGCCTCCATCACCTTCAGAGCATCCTTTACCAAACCCTAGCCCCTTAAAAAGTGTGTGAGTGATGGTTACTTTGTGAAGGAACTTTTGGAGCAAGTAGAAGAAGGAGAAGGTTGAAGAGTTCAAGGAAGAGGAAGTAGATCCAGAACACACTCACTTATGGACATCTTTTCTGGTAATAAAGTCTCCACCTTGCTTATTGATCTAGTAGATCTTGTTTGTCCCCAAATTGTTGCTTTTAAGCCCAAAAACCTCAAATCCTTTGTGATAGAGCCTTATGATTGGGTTATACTTCAGATCTGGACCCTCATTTCATTCTAGAAGTGTAAAGTTTCAGTTGTGGTCGTGATTGAGGTCCCTCTTAAGCTTGGAACCCCTTTAAGAGCCTAGATTTGGCATTTGAAGACTTTAAAGCTAGTCATGCACGTAAAGTTTGCAACTTTACGTGATAAGAATGCCCTAGAAGCTTGGATCTGTGATTTGGAGCCGTTGCATGGCTCAAAGCAAGTCTGTATGGAAAAAGGACTAAATGGACTCAGCGAGTTGCAAGGTTGACTCGGCGAGTCATATGAAGATAGCCGTGGACTCGACGAGTTGGATGAGCAACTCGACGAGTCCGATGAAGATTGCGTTTAACTCGACGATTTGTTCACACAACTCGACGATTCAGATGGGTTTTCCTGATTAAAGTAGAGTTTGAGTGAAATAGCCTCATTCTTTCTTAGTTACACATAACGTTAGCAATTTTACATGTTCAGATGGTCTCAGGAGCTTAGATCTACGAGTTAGATGCTCTGGAATGGATTAGAATCGATTATATGAAATCTACACATTAGGACTTGGTGAGTTGTTCTTTTGACTCGACGAGTCGAGTCACGAGTCCTCCGTCTTTATTTGAGTTGTGAGTTCAAGGTGAATCAGTAAGTAGGGATGGGACTCAGTGAGTTAAATTCAGGGTTAGTAATGGAGGGACTTGGCGATTCAGTGCCCTGACTCGGCGAGTCTGGTGAACTGGAAGTTGACTTTAACCAGGGGTAAAACAGTCATTTTACCCTGAGGGCATTTATAAGTACCTGATCTAGTGTTTTTGGGATTTGTAGCCGGACAGTTCCAGAGCAGCAGTCAGCCACTTTTAGAGTTAGCATCTCGGCATCCAGCATTACGAGGTGAGTTTTCCTTCTAGTAGGAACGGGTCTACGGCCACAATGTCGGCCCGTTTGGTTAGCAATAGTTCCGGATCTTGGTCTGACGCAGTAGTTAGATTGCTTGATGTCTTTGTGATTCAAGCATGTTTTTTGTTATGTGTTCCGGACCCTGTTCCGATGTAGTATGCAGTATATGTGTTCATGCTAGTTGATATGTTTATGCTATGTTCTGATTTAGTCAGTTCTGGACTTCGATCCGATGCAGTCAGTTCCGGACTTCGGTCTGATGCAGTTAGTTCCTGAATTCGGTCCGATGCAGGAGATACGGTCCCAATTAGTTCTGGACTTCGATCCGATGAAGTTTCTGGACTTCGGTCCGATGCAGAGGGAAAGTCCCTGGTTAGTTCCGGACTTCGGTCCGATGCAGTTTCTGGACTCCGGTCTGATGCAGTGGGCTAGGCCCAATAGTTATTTGTGTGTTATTGTATGGTATGTGGTAGTTTGGAGGAGCTCACTAAGCTTCGTGCTTACAGTTTCATTTTTGCTTTCAGGTACTTCCGCAAGCAAAGGGAAGAGCTCGGGTTGATGGCATCGCACACACCACAGCTTCAGTTTTTTTTTATTTATTATTTTTTTTTTATCCTGGGAGTTTGTTTCAGATACTATGATATGTTGATACAGTTCTCTTGTCATGACACGTCTCTTATAACTTTTTGGGATTTGTGACGTACGGTTTCATTATATATTATGGATGATTGTTAGCTTTTAGTACTATTTAAACAAAAAACTTTGTGTCGTATTTTGGGTCGTTACACATCTGTAGGTTTTAAAAGATCAAGTATTTTCGAAGTGCTTCGTAAATCATAAAGTAAGAGGATCGTTCATGATGGGTTTGAAGTTGTAATGTGGAAAAGCTTCTGACATCTCCATCTAAGGTTTAGGATTTTCTTGCGATTGCTAGTTATTAATCAAAACTATCACATGCCGTTTTTCATATCAAGAGTTGTGTTTAGAAAGTGACTGGATGAACCGGGTTTAGGACTTCGATGTGGAAAACATCGACCAACGACGGAACAAGCCTTAAGCAGAGGAAGACCAACAACCAGTTTGATTTGGGTGGTTTTGACAAGGAATCCTAGAAACCTGTAAAGTAAGCATGCCAGATTTGAATGTCGGACTCATAGGAATTTTTCGTGCTCACGAATGCATGATCGTGCACATCATTCAGTTGGATTTTGATTGAAACAATGATTTTCCTTTATTTAAAAAATAAAAATCTTATTTTAATTTCTTGGTTGTTATAATATATATATATATATATATATATATATATATATATATATATATATATATATATATATATATATATAAGTTAATGTGAGACCATCATATTTTTTCGACATGGAGACGCAATTCTAACAATTCATTTTGAATATTAAAAATATATACATTTTTTAAAATGCAGACTAAATGAAAATTTTCAAAAAAAGAATTAATATTATTTTCGTCATTTTCTTTATACAAAAAAATAAAAATATATAATAAATAAATAAATAAAATTACCGTTTTTTTTTTCAAAAAATACATGAAATATTATAGTAGAATATTATATTGCAAATATTCAAATTAAAATTTTAGAATGTTAGAATATTCTACTAGAATATTAAACTATAAATATTCAAAAAACTCTAATAGAATATTAGAATATTCTAACAAATCTAAAAATTCAAGTACAATATTAGAATATTTTAACATATCTATCAATTTTAGCTGAATATTAAAATATTCTAAAATTCTAAAAATTCGATTTGATTATTTATAGTGTAATATTCTAATAGAATATTTCACTCATTTTTGTAAAAAAAAAAAAAAAAGTGATTTTGTTTTTTTTTTAATTTTATGATTATTATTATTATTTTGGATAAATTAAATAACGAAAATAATATTTAAGAAAAGAATATTTGGATTTTTCATATATATATATATATATATATATATATATATATATATATATATATATATATATATATATATATATATATATATATATATATATATATATATATATATATATATATATATATATATATATATATATATATATATATAGAGAGAGAGAGAACTAATAAAAATTCATTAAACCATAAAACTAATTGTTTATTAAACATTCAATGCTTAGATAACTAATATGCACAATAAAAATATGTACGTTAATGCATCAATCAATCTAAGACCATTTCAAATATATCCTTATTTTTTTCTTTATTTTTAAAGTGAAAAATAAGATAAATAATGTTAAGATAAATAATGTTTCCTTTCCAATTATATTTTATTCTTAACCTAGTTTTTATTCTAAAACCTATATTCTTAGTATATTATCTTTTTGTAACTTACATATATTTTCAAACATACCCTTCTATCAATTAGATTTTAAAAATTATATATTCTCTCTTTTTTATAACAAAATAGAATGTTCGTATATAATGAATTTAAATTAATTATTAGTTATTAACAATATAACTATTAAATAAATAAAATTATATTTATAATACACTTGTAAATAAATATTATACATATAGATTTTTTTGGAAATATTACACATAAATTTAAAAAAAAGTACTACATGTGTTTGAATTAGAAATAAATTTCTTATAAATTCATGATCAGGTAAAACATTTCATAAAAGGACAAGAAAAACCCGAAACCGGTCTTGCACTCAACCGAAAGTACCAATAATCAATCCTATTCTCTGTTTCAATGTTTTTCAATTTTTAGTTTTCGGGTAAGAACCGGACCAGACCCGAAAAACGTTTGTAAAACCGGATTCGGACCGGTATATATGAAAATGACTTTCTTTTTTATCAACATGAACTATATATCAAAAGGCCGTATATTTGAAAAGTTGTTATTGAGTTATAAGTTTTTATAAAATACTTTACCGTATTTCAAAATTTTAATATATATTTAATTTTTTTATATAAATTATATTAAATTTTATATTTATGATTAATTAATATAATTTAATATATAACAATATATTACAAATATAAAATATCACAATCAGTGGAGGTGAGCTGATGTATGTAGTTTCATACACCATCTATCAAAAACTAGTTAGTATATACTCTATACATATAATTCATAACTGTACATATATCAATCCATGCAACGTAAAGTTGTACCATACATAATTACATTCTCCAATTCACTCCAAGGAAAAAAAAGCTTCCATAAACGTATGCACTCCATGATCATCAACTCATTTCTAGTAAAGCCTGATCCAATTTGAAAGAGTCTTCAAACAGAAACTCTGGCCAGTTATATGAAGAAGCTCCTCCATCTCCGCCACTGTAGCTAATGGTGCTGCCGCTCTCATGCGAACCACTATTGTTGGTGGTGGTGGTGGTTGTGTTGTCTATCAATGGCGGAATAGGATTCCACGTGACTGCTGATATTGATGGCGAAGAATTGACGTCACTCGTAAATGCTGATTGGCCTTGACAATGACCCACATGTTTAAAATCATTACTTGTTTCTAAATTCATGATCGAGACTTCTTGATGGAGTGGTTGGGTAACATTAGAAGTTCCCACAGGAAATTGTCTGATTTCTTCACTCTCTTGATCATCTTCCAGTACTGGAAATTCACTCAGAAAATTAAGGTTTTCTTCTTGAAATAGAGGGATTGAACTCGTTCGGTTTACTAAGGTTGATAACCCTGTGTTGGGTTGAAGAAAATGGTTGAAGTATTGAAGGTTTTGAGCTAATTGATTATGTTCAAGTAACTCTTTGATGTTAGCAAGGACAAGTAGTTGAGGTATGCAAGAAAACAAGTCTGTTCTTGGCTGATGGGTCTTCGGGTCAATACCACTTTGGAGTAGTTTCTTTTTCATGTGGGTGTTCCAGTAATTTTTTATTTCGTTATCTGTACGCCCTGGTAAACGTGTTGCAATCGTTGACCATCTTCAAGTATCAACCAAAAAAAAAAAAAGCTTCATTAATTCAAGAATTGTCGAGAAATCTATTTAAGATCTTTCATTCACTGATTGACATCATAAAACCTTTAACATCCATGCAATACAACCGTCAATGGTTTTATTACATTAATGCATAGTAGGTTTTCTTTCTACTATTAGAAATAAATACGGTTTATATGAATTACTTGTTTCCGAGAATGGAATGAAGGTGAAGAATCATGTTCTCTTCTTCTTGGGAGAATTTTCCTCTCTTTATATCGGGTCGAAGATAATTCGTCCATCTTAATCTGCAACTCTTTCCACATCTATTAAGACCTACAAAACAGTCCACTTTTAAGTTTTAATAATATATCAAATATATATCAAGCATACACGTATTCAAAAAAATATATTACAAAAGTGCATTAAAAGATACACCAATAGATTCAGTATCTTCAAAATTCACAATCAGTTAAACAACCACTATAGTTTTTACTTTTACACATACTTTATAGGACACGTAATTTTAGTTATACCCTAAAAAAATGCCTTTCACACCACCCGTCTCATCAAAAAACACATTTAACCTATAACTAAACACATTTATCAAATATCCAACAAATTAATCAAATTTTATTAATAAAAAAGTTCTAAAATTGATCAATTGTAATAGAAGAAATTAATTAGATTGATATCTTATTCTACTT
Source organism: Lactuca saligna (assembly GCF_052625555.1). NCBI lineage: Eukaryota > Viridiplantae > Streptophyta > Magnoliopsida > Asterales > Asteraceae > Lactuca > Lactuca saligna. Next base: position 37,443,708 of record NC_136425.1, on the reverse strand, counting down.
GTAAATATTTACATGAAAAATCAAAAACCTTACTATATGTCTAAGTATAATATATTTTGTGTGTGTGTGTGTGTGTATATATATATATATATATATATATATATATATATATATATATATATATATATATATAGAGAGAGAGAGAGAGAGAGAGAGAGAGATGAATGACCAGCGAGTTTAGGAAGGGATCTCCAGCTTCCATGGCCATGATTTTGGATGTAGTTGATAAGCTGTTGATCTTCTTCAGTGGTCCATGCACCTTTCTTGAGGTTACTTTCATTGGAACTTGGAGGAACAGGAGACCTTCCCATTTTCTTAATTTGGACTTTGCTTAATTTTCTTTTTTTTCTTGTGTTTGAAACTAATCAATGCTTGGGTATATATGCACACAATATCCACCTTTGCTTCTAGATTTCTTCATCCTCACTATTAGTAAATAACAATTTCCTATTTAATTATTATAAAATGGTAACCGTCGCTTTCATCGTATAAAATTTTATATGATAAATATCTAAGATATATGTAATATTTAAAAATAGTGTGTACGGACAATATATAGAGATCTGTCTTGACACTTGTTCAAGTAGAAAAATGAATTTTCAAAAATATTATTTGTTAATGACTGACGTTATTACAGACGTCATTGATAGATTTAAATGTTAAAACCAGAGTAAATTACACTAATTGTCTCTGGTTTGGTTTGGGGTAGTTTATATTTGATTTTTTTTTTTTTTTTTTTTTTTATGACTTTGTATTTGCCATGTGCGTCTTATCCAGACCCAAAATGACTTTATTACCCTGGACATATAATAAATGACTTTATTTATTTATTCTCTATTTTATGAAATTTAAAAAAAAAAATCAACATAAAATTTATTTAAGGTCGTACAAGCATCCCACCCCATGCCCTCCACCTACCAAACCAAAATCAATATTTGATGAAACTAAAATCTCATAACCAAAAAATCAGATTAAATAGAAATCACAAACACACAAAATCTGGTCTTAAATAATCACAACCCCATTAATGGATTCAATGTTCCAAATTTGAAAGCTTATGCCATCAAATCCACAAAATCCCATAAAAACCATTTTTTATATTTGGTTTTGTTGATAGATGAGAGGATAGAAGCTTGGTGAATCAGATCACAATGAGACTATAGATTTTGGTTTCAAATCTCACTCTATATATTATGATAGATAGAGAGGAGAGAGGAACCAGATGACAGGAAGGTTCTATAGATTTTGGTTTCCTTCAATCTTAATCTTGTCTTGGAAATGAAGTTTAAAATGTACAATTTTTTAGAAGAAACTTCAAACACCTATCAAATTCTAAGAAATATATTTAATCAACAAAATAATCACATTACCAAAATACCACGAAATATTCACGGAGGACAATAATATTTTCAAATGACCGATTTTCTAAAAAAGGACAAACGGTAAAAATAAATAGATAAAATAATCTTAAAATCACAAAGCAACAATTGTCAATGTTACAAAAGAAAATATTTCAAAAAATCATTTATGAATTTATAAAAAAGATGTGTAAGAGATTGCGAATTTTTCCAAGACCTCATTTCCCTCTCGAGAACAGAGTTGAAATGGGGGAAATGGCGACAGCATACATGCCTACTAAGCTAACTCGGATCTATGAGAAGAAATTTGATTTTTGTCCCTTTAAATTAATAATAATTGATTCACTAGAACACGAAAGTATATTGAAAGTAACCCATAGGACACAACAATTTTTTGCTTAACTTGTGATATCAAAAAGAAGTTAATGCTAACAAAATTATAAAACTTAAAAATCAATATCAACGTAACTAATCTCTTGTATAATAAATAAACGTACTGTTACATATGAGTTCATCAAACATCAATGGAACAACCAACTACTCCCCTCTTAAATTGAAGCACAAAATCATCAAAAAAACAAACCGATTTCAATTCTGATTTCATCACCAACATGTTCTCCAATCAATAATCATCTTAAAGCAATCAACAATTTTCTTTATGTAAGAATTACAATCAAGAACATGGTAACTTACTCCACCTTCAACACAAGCTTCATGAACTCATAAACAAAGTAGCTTATTGCAGCCGAAGGTAATACCTGGTAATTTAGGGTCAAAATTTGAGAGATATTCGCACAAATTTGGTCAAATTGTTGACCTTAATCAAGCAATACATAATCAAGATCATAGAGAGTATGTTTTCATGTGAACATACCTGAAGTAAACTAGGAATAAGTCCTGCATAAAGAGCTGAAACACCTCCATTTTCAACAATCTTTACACATGTTGCTAATGCACTCATTTTATTTGCTCTAACTTGCAACTGTAACTGCCTTCTCACAACTTCAAAAGGGTAAGTTGCCACCTCAGCACAAGCACCAGAAATGGCACCATGTAATAAAGTTCTCATTGGGCCTAATTCTAACTGTTCCAAAATGTTCAATTCATCTCCTTGCTGCTTCATATACTTGATTCTTTGCTTTCCTTCAGGGGAATTCAGATACGCTGATTTCAATATGTCATAAACTCCATAAAACACAGCGCTTGAAGGCGCCATGCTTAAGATTGAAGGAACCAATCCTTTATAAAGAGAAAAGAATCCTTCTGTTTGAATGATGTGGCGAAAAGCTCCGATCACACCTCCCAATGATTCGCCTCCAGGCGCCACTAACTTTGTTCGTATCTGTTAGATCCCACGATGACTTGAATTATATGAAAAAAAAAATTAATAAATGGGGAGAAAGAAATGATCGAATTTACAGTGTCGAGTGGTAAGCAAAGAATGCTAGCAGTCATGCCGGCGCCGGCGCCGGCAAAGAGTCTTTCGAAATTTGTTGTTTCTTGATTTCCGGTTAACCGGAGAAGTTGCTTTCTATAGGAATCGTAAGCACAAAAATTCAGGGCTTTAAATGGAGCTGTGCGAAGAATGTTAACGAAGTTTCCCTTCCAAAATCCTTTTAAGCCTTGAGAAGAAGCGATTGATTTAATTAGCTCGAAAAGATTCTTCTGTTCACCACGAAGCATGTATTCCAGCTTTAGTCTTTCAAGTGGCGCAACAAATGTTCTGTTAAAAACGTTAAAATTTTCAAGATTGATTAAAAATTTCACTTCTTTTTGGCCATAAATTCAACTGAAAATTCAAAGATGTGAATAAGAAGAAACGAAAACCTTGAAACCATGGCAGCAACGGCCCCAGCCCACAAATGCTTTGTAGTGTTCATAGCAGCAGGTTTTCCCCTTAATCTTATAATAACCTTCTTCTTACTCTCCTCCTCCACCACACCATCGCCGGCGCCCACCGCCGTTGCCATTAACTGGGTGGTGGAATTTCTATCAATCTCATCGCTACCTCCCTTAACTGATAAACTAACTGACAAGAACCCACCTCTGGAAATCCAATTTTTTTGCCGGAAAACACCAATATCATGTCTACGGCGAGTCGAGGAGTGATGGGTATTGATTAGATAATGAGGAAGAGTATTGTTATCAAGAAATAATCCACCGCCTTCTGAATTCCTATTAGGAATTGAATATCCAGAGGTCGATGTAGGGGCTTCAAGTGGGATTGCGTCTGTGAAACAGCCACTCAATCTTGTTGACATATCGTTGTTTAAAGAAAGAGATTGAATATCAAACTTTTATTTTGGGAATTAGGGTTTTCGATTTCAAATTAACATAAATAATGCGGATAAATGAATGTAGTCATGGGCGATAAACATAGAAGAAGTTGATGGCGACACTGACTTGAAGAAAATGGTGGAAATCACTGTTTTGCGCTCGTCGCTGCAACTGCTTGATTTTGGTAGCACATCTTCAACAAAGACTTTCAGCCACAAGCTCTCATCGTTCGGTTCGTTTGTTTAATTAATTTAGCGGATACTTCAGTTCGGTATTTGCGAGGATAATTAGGAGAGAGAAAACTTGTGCTCTATCCGGCATGGAGAATTTTAAATTTGTATATTTATAAAATAATATTGGTTTATGTTTTATATATTAATAATTAATTAATTAATATACGTATTAATTTGAGTCTTGGCTTATGAAGTGGCCAGTACTGATTCGACTCCAATACCGCTGTCTTTGAGTGGTTCCCCTTGGTGATTATAGATCAATGAGTTTGATCAGGTGCATGTATAAAATATTGTCGAAAACTCTTGCTTCAAGCCTTAAAATGGTGGTTGGATCGGTGGTGGTCGAGGTCCAATCTGCTTACATTGAAGGCATATATATTCTCCATGGACCATTATCAAAAAAGAAGTTTGTACGTGGGTAAAAAAGTGCAAAAGAGAACATTTTTTACTCAAAGTTGATTTCGAGAAAATGTTTAATTCAATTAATTGGGGTATCTTGATTCGGAGATGGAATAGATGGGTTCCATTGGTAAGTGGGGGAAATGGGTTTAGAGGTGCCTAATGTGACAACCCGATATTTCAACTCTTTGTAGTGATCTAAAAAGTCAAGTATTGTAACCACTTTGGAGTTAATAAAATTAACTTCGATATTAAAAAGTCTAAAAAGTTGCTATTTAAATTTCTTCTATGTTTAAATGTCATCAAACCATGATCGTACGTAAAAAGAACACCCAAATCCGACTTCGTATATTGAATTTATGATTTTTTCTAAGTTCAGCTTAGCAACAGACAGCTAAAAACTCGAATCGGAGATCGAGCGACTTTTGGCCAGAATGATCTAAACGAGAATCGAAGGTCTCGTCAATGGTAGTTCAGCGGTAAAAAGTCTGGCAAAAACCGACGTCAGATAAAGAAGTTATGAATTTTTAAAGAAATTCTTTAATCACGTCATTTTAATAAATAAATAATAAAAATAATTTCGGAATTTGCCAACGGAGTCTAAACGAAAGTTGTAGAGTGTAGTCTCACCTACGCGTAGATATAAAGAACGTCGAAAACGGAGTTCGTATGAAAGAGATATGAATTTTAGAAGTTTATTTAAAATAAATATAAATTTAAATATAAATTCTTGGTAATATCCGAAGGGGAGTCAGCAGATAGGACCGGAGTACGCCCTGCGTACCCTCGTATGCCCCGCGTACTCGAATCAAGGGCCTCGGATCGTCCACGTCGCCCCTATGCGAAGCTATCCGACCCATCCGACCCGCCCCGTCCGAAATACGTAAGCGATGACGTCTCATACGCGCTGCGTACCCTCGTACGCCCAGCGTACCGAGGCGGTTCAGCAACCCTATAAAAGGGATGTGAGGCTTTCCGAAAATTTTGCTCATTCTTTCTCTTTCTCTCACGATCTTGCCTCGATTTCCGTACCCGTTCAAACCCGAAGCTCTGGTCTTTTTGCTCAAGTCCCGAGGGTCGATTTTACTCCCGAGATTCCCGAGAATCCTGAGAAAAATCCGTTTCCCGAGACGAAACTCTGCCCGGTTTTCCATCTCGCTATCTTCAAACTTCCAAGTGAGTTCATACCCCTTAAATCAACCTTTGAAATGATTTTAAATGTTTAAATACTTTATGGGGGGGGGGGGAATACAAGTTAAATACTTATAGTTATTGCTTCAATCACATGTGATTAATAACTAGGAAACCAATGATTTTATCACTGTTCAAACTGTTTTACTTCAAAATGTTTTACAAACTCTTTTACTTATGAAATGTTTTTACTTAAACTTTGTTTTACTGCTTATAAATTGCATGCTCATATATGTATAGATGTATAAATAATGTTTAAAGGGCTTAGGAAAGCCACCTGCCCTATTTCCTTTTCCTCGATTTGGATGTGGTCTGGTGGAATTTCGGGTGACCATCCGAAGGTCGTTTCCATATTAATTATATATCAAATATACATATATAGACATAAAAGTACTTCCATATTCATACGTACCAGACACACCATTAGTAAGTTACCATCGGGGTAACACAGGATCATACTATTACAACTGCTAGATCAATGAGTCAGTTCATTCATGAGTCTATACTAGGAAGAGAACATATACAACTATACAATGAGAACATATACAACTATACTAGGAAGAGAACATATACAACTATACTATGAGAACATATACAACTATACTAGAACGAGACACATTTCATTACACATACAAGAATACGATAACAATTGTGATCCACTGTATCGGAGCATGCCTTAAATGTCATGGCCCGAGTTGTAGCCAGAATTCTCTTAGAGGGAGACCGTGAGTTTGCGTATAGATCTATACTGGATTGACTATCCTATACCTTGCTGCTAGCTACAGCTGGACCTGCAGGTCTGCGGGTGCCAAACGTCATTCCGTTATTACGACCGTTCTTTATGTCGTTGTTATCAGTCGATAGTATGGTGCAATTATCACATTATACCTTAATATAAATCCGGTTTAAGGTAGTTAGTATAGCAGTAGTTCCTATAAAACAAAACTGCAGTACTACAATGATTTACCCATTACATTTTAGTGATAACCTCACTTAAACTTTAATGTACAAACTATATTTTGTTAAAAGATAGTTACACTTGGGAAATTACACACTTTTATATCAAACGAGCATACAAAACAGTTAAGCCTTGGTAGAAGGCTACTTTAATAGAAAATATAGGTTTTTCTGAGAGATTCAAACTTTTACAAACACTTACATACATTTTACAACTTATACTTACGACAAGTTCAAACGTTTTTAATAACAAACACCGACACTAAAACACTTATGAACTCACCAACTTAATGCTGATAAACTCTTTCAAAATAACTTGTATTCTCAGGTCATCAGTAGACAGGTACCGATGCCAGCTTTTGAGAAGATGGAGCGCATTCAAGACTCATCATATTATTTTGATTCACATTATATTTTTGGTGTCTAAAACTGTACAGAACACGCTTGTATTAAAATTATGTATTTAATGCAATGGATGATGTTGTTTACTTATTTACATTTACTGTGTTGTGATACTTTACATAACGTCCTCCGCCCCAGAACGTTTCCGCCGTTCTTGGTTTTGGGGTGTGACAGATTGGTATCAGAGCATTGTTTATAGTGAAGCAAGTATATCAACCCATAAAAGATATACTAAACTATAAACCCATTTGGGATTAAAACACTCTGACCAAGAGTCTATACTTTAAATACTAAAATAGTTAATTAAGTATACTAGTCTGCATTCATACAAAAACCAGTGTCACAACGACAAGAACAAAAGTATTACGATTGTTAAATATCACAGGTAAGCTAGGGGATGTATGGTCAGTCCTGGGAATGGCATAGCCTGATCAACTATGCTAGTCCTAGGAGTGATTAGCATATGCCCTAGAATGGTTGAGATAGATTAACAAGTCTAAAAACTTACCAACAATACCACAAGAAGATCAGTAGAACTTAAACTTTAAATACTATAGGTGTATTTTGTACGACTAGTTACACGTATACAATATTCTTATACCTCTCTTCTCGCGTAGATCTAAATGGTTGGATTCCAACGCAGCGACCCGTACTTTCCAAATGAAGGCAATGTCGGGTGGATCGATGAAGAGCCCAAAGTTGAGCATCCAATCCCTTTGGATGATCACCTCGCAGAAGGCTTTTCTAATGGATCCGAATCCGAGCCTGAAGTCAACAACCTACCGCTCGTAGGTCAAGCCCCGAACAACAACCCTCGGCCAGCTTTTCCAGGTCCTACTCCCTTGTGGGCTAACAACTTGAATCGTTGGAGTGATGAACAGGGTTAACCCTTACCATACATTGGGGACCGAAGCTTTTACAACGTCAGTGAAGGTGGTTCTGCTGATCGAGCTCTGCCCGCCATAATCCACAGAATAGCTCGTAATGTTGAGCAAGGTCGAGCAGCCATCGACCGGGTCGTGGGGATTGATGCCAACTCTGGTGTCAACACAGTCCGCATTCGCCGTCTCGAAGAAGACATGGAACGGACCCGGAGAACCAATGAAACCCTACAACAACATCTGGTTGCCTCTCAAGCAGAAGTCATGGAACTTCGAGCTCGTCAAAGGGCTTATGAGCGACACCTTCAAGAGGTGGTCCGTCAAATGAGAGACCTCAGGGTTCGCCCGGGAAATTCCCATCGCCGTTAGATGATGTCTAGTACATCTCTGTCTTTTGATTAAAGAATAGCCTTTAACATCTGTGCTCTAATTAGCACTTGTCTGTAAAATATTCCTAACTTTCAGTACTCTAATTAGGAATCTAAGAACTGTCAAACTTTTCTATATGGTATGATGTAAGACCTACTGTTAGGTCGATTTTCCCTGAACTTATTACATCAGTAATACCGGTATTATTGAACTCTATCTAATCTGTGGGAAAAATCTATACACTTGTGCTTTCCTACTAATATTTCTTATTGTGATTTCAAACACTCATTCAACTGTTGGGCTATGGTTAGTTAGTCCATGTGTCACTCTCACGTTGCTTACAAATTGATTCTTACCATTTTTCTTATCTTTATAAACTTATAGCTGAAAGATGCCTCCTCACAAATCTCCCAGGAATAATCCTCCACCACCATCTCCTCCGCCTCCGGTCATCGATACTGTAGCCCTGAATGCTGTCGTAGCTGCAGCAGTGGCAACTGCCATGGCTCAGTATCACTCTTCTGATGCCAGCAGAGGTGGAACCCCTGTGGAATCAACCCCGGTTGAAACCCCTGTGCGCTCGAGAGAGTGCTCATACAAGGATTTCACAAATTGCAAACCGAAGCCTTTTTACGGCACCAGCGGAGTCATTGCCCTCTCGCAATGGCTCAGGAAGACTGAATCAGTCTTCGAAATCTGTTCATGCCCTGCGGCGAGTAAAGTCAAGTACGCCACATGCACCTTTGAAGGAAAGGCCCTGACATGGTGGAACGGCCATGTTAAGGCACTAACTCTCGTTGTAGCCAACGACATAGGCTGGGTAACAATGAAAGACCTCGTGACTGAGGAATACTGCCCGAGGGGCGAGATCCAGAAACTGGAACAGGAACTTTGGAACCTGACGATGAAGGGCACCAACATGGTCGCTTATACTGCCCGATTCAGCGAGCTGGTGGCCCTCTGCCCCAATATGGTTCCCACCGAGGAGAAGAAGATCGAGAGGTACATATGGGGGCTAGTGCCTCCGTATCAGGGGAATGTTCTAGCATCAAACCCCGCTACCTTTGACAGTGCCAAACGATTGGCACAACGACTCATTGACCATGGAGTCAAAACCCCTGCAACCACAACCACCCTAGCCATCCTGGAACCCTCCAAACCCACTGATACTAAGCGGAAATTCTGGGATGAAAAGAAGAAGCAACAGGCTGCCAAAAAGCAGCAAATTGTGGCAATACATGCCGCAATAACCCCTGCTGCTGCTGCTATTGCTCCGGTGGGTCGGTATGCTGGAAGTTCGCCCAAGTGCAACAAATGCAACTACCACCACAACAGCCCCTGCCGTGAAATGCAGTGCTCTAACTACAACAGGAAAGGACACACCGTCCGTTTCTGTAAGTTCCCGACACAACCTATCAACCAAGTCCCTGGCTCTGGCGCGAGCCCAACCTGCTATGGATGTGGCGAAGCAGGCCACTTTAAGAGGGACTACCCCAAAGCAAGGAATGCTGGAGGAGCAGGGAGGGTGCTAGCTATAGGCCACGGGGAAGCAGTTGCTGACCCGACCGTGGTGACTGGTACGTTCCTCCTCGATAACTCCTATGCATGCATTCTGTTCGATAGTGGATCGGAGCGAAGCTTCGTAAACCATAAATTTGTTCGCATGCTTAATCAACCACCGCACGCACTCAAAGAATTATTCACAGTAGAAATGGCTAATGGAAAAACAGAAAGTACGAGTAGCATATACTTAGGTTGTACCCTAACTCTAGATAACCATTCATTCCCAATCGACCTCATGCCAGTCTCAATAAAAAGTTTCGACGTTATCATTGGCATGGATTGGTTAAGCCTTCATCGCGCCGACATCATGTGCTACGAGAAAGCAGTCCGTCTAAACCTTCCGTCTAACGAAACTCTTTTAGTCTACGGCGACAAACCCGGTGCAAGTCTTCGCATCATATCAAGTATTCAAGCACAGAAGTATCTATGTAAGGAATACCATGCATTCCTTGCTCACGTCGTCGACACGAGCCTCGAAACGAAAGAACTAAAGAGCATCCCAGTAGTGAGCGACTTCCCCGACATTTTCCTAGAAGAACTACCCGGGTTACCTCCGCAACGACAGGTCGAGTTCAAAATCGACTTAGTCCCAGGAGCTACCCCAATAGCCAAGTCGCCCTACCGCTTAGCACCAGCTGAGATGCAGGAACTCTCTGGTCAACTTAACGAACTGCTCAGCAAGGGCTTTATAAGACCGAGTTTCTCACCTTGGGGAGCACCGGTCTTGTTCGTTAAGAAGAAAGACGGATCATTCCGTATGTGTATTGACTACAGAGAACTCAACAAACTGACGGTCAAGAATCGTTACCCTCTCTCTCGCATAGATGATCTATTCGACCAACTGCAAGGGGCGAACTATTTTTCTAAGATTGATCTGAGATCCGGATATCACCAGTTACGAGTGCTAGAGGAGGATGTGCCGAAGACAGCCTTCCGAACTCGTTACGGACATTACGAGTTCGTGGTGATGCCATTCGGATTGACCAATGCGCCCGCAGTCTTCATGGATCTGATGAATAGAGTATGCCGACCTTACTTGGATCAGCTCGTCATCATTTTCATTGACGACATCCTGATCTACTCCCGAAGTAAGAAAGAGCATGGCGATCACCTGCGACAAGTTCTAGAGACATTACGAAAAGAGAAGCTTTATGCGAAGTTCTCGAAATGTGAATTTTGGATCCGGAGAGTCGAATTCTTAGGACACGTGGTAAGCGAAGAGGGAATCCATGTGGACCCATCCAAAATTAAATCCATTGAGAACTGGTCAGCACCTAAGACGCCTAAGGAAATTCGTCAATTTCTAGGTCTCGCTGGCTACTACCGCATATTCATTCAGATTTCTCTCGAATAGCGAAACCCCTTACAACCCTAACCCAGAAAGGCGTGGCCTTTGACTGGGAAGAGAAACAAGAAAGAGCGTTCCAAACGCTCAAACGAGCCTTGTGCACCGCACCAATACTATCCCTTCCCGAAGGAATAAAAGACTTCGTAGTCTATTGCGATTCATCGAATCAAGGGCTCGGATGTGTCCTGCTGCAGCGAGGTAAGGTCATCACCTACGCCTCGAGACAGTTGAAGACACACGAGGTTAACTACACGACCCACGATCTTGAACTAGGAGCAGTGATGTTTGCTCTGAAGATCTGGAGACATTACTTGTATGGAACGAAGAGCACTATCTTTACCGACCACAAGAGTTTACAACACATTTTCGATCAAAAGGAGCTCAACATGAGACAACGACGGTGGGTCGAGCTACTCAGTGATTACGAATGCGATATTCGTTATCATCCGGGTAAAGCCAACGTAGTAGCAGACGCCCTAATTCGGAAGGAATATTCTGGTCGCAAAGTCAAGTCATTGTCAATAACCATCCATTCACACTTGTCTAAGCAAATTCAGGAGGCTCAACTTGAAGCCATGAAACCTGAAAATGTGACGAATGAATCCCTTAGAGGAATGGACAAGAATTTAGAAGCCAAGGGTGACGGAGCCTTATATTTCATGAACCGGATCTGGATACCGAAACACGGTGGTTTCCGAGACTTAGTCATGACCGAGGCGCACAACACTCGGTATTCCGTCCACCCAGGTTCAGATAAGATGTATCTGGATCTTAAAAAGCTATATCTGGATCTTAAATGCCTTACTTGCGCAAAGGTTAAGGTCGAGTACCAGAAGCCCTCTGGTTTATTGCAACAACCAGAGATCCCGGAATGGAAGTGGGAGTGGATCACTATGGATTTCATAACCAAGTTGCCCAAGACAACGGGTGGACTTGACACCATATGGGTCATCGTTGATAGATTGACCAAGTCTGCACACTTCCTGCCTATCAAAGAAACCGACAAGATGGAGAAACTTACGAGAACATACATTAGGGAAATCGTACGGCTACATGGTGTACCTATGTCCATTATCTCCGATAGAGATAGTAGGTTCACCTCAAGATTCTGGCAATCACTGCAACATTCCCTAGGAACGAGGCTGGACATGAGCATAGTGTAGCACCTGGTTTCCGGTATGTGAATTTTATTTGAGCATTTCCCTATTTTAGCCTTGGACTCGGCGAGTCATAAGGTCCGACTCGCCGAGTAGGGACGAGATTCAGGACACGTTTAAATTGGCGACTCGGCGAGTCCATATCCCGGACTCGGCGAGTCACCGCTGCTGGATGAAACCCTAAATTTCAAGGGTTTGCACCCTATTTAAACCCTCATTCCGCCCCAACCTCGTCCCCATTCACCCCCAGAACTCCCAACATTGTTTTTCCCTTATTTCCTTGAGAGATTGAAGTGTTTTTGGAGTGTTCTTGAAGATTTTGAGGAGAAAGAAGAGTAGATCAAGAAGAGGAGAAGGAGACCAGGCATCTTTGTGTCATCCCAACGTTTTCCTTGAGGTATAGCTCGTTTCCCCTCTGTTTTCAAGCTTGTAATCTCTTTTAGCTTCATAAGAGTCCTTCTTGGGCTCTTCCCCAAGTTTGTTTGTGCTTTGTGGGTTGTAATAAGTTGTTAGCCTTTAGATCTAGGCATGATTTAGTCCCTGGAACATGGATCTAATGCCTTTATGGGGTCATATTGCATGAAAGCCCTAGATCTACCTCTTTTGGTGCACTTTGAGCCTTAAAATCCATATTGGTGAATATCTACACGTAAAGTTGGAAACTTTACGTGTGATTTGTGTCCTAGAAGCCCAGATCTGTGAATGGCATGGACTGGAATTGAGCAAATCGGCGTATTTGATGGATGCATGGCTGCGACTCGGCGAGTCGTATATGTGACTCGACGAGTCTGGTCGCGAGTCACTGGACTGGTCCCTTCATGATGTGTCGAGTTGAGCCGTGAGTCACAGGGGGTGACTCGGTGAGTTGGGAGCTGAACTCACCCATGTTAGGACTCGGCGAGTCAATGCCCTGACTCAGCGAGTCCAAGGCAATCTTCATAGATCAAGAACAGACTCGGCGAGTTGTTCATACAACTCGGCGAGTCTTAGCATATGTGTTCTTCGGATGAAGATGAACTCGACGAGTTATTCATACAACTCGGCGAGTAGGATGAAGGAGTTGAATGACAGATTAGAAGATGAGCTCGTCGAGTCATAGCCCAACTCGACAAGTAGAATCAGGGACCCAGGACAATAGTCTGGATAGGCACTCGGCGAGTGGAGATCCACTCGGCGAGTTGGGTCAACTAAAAGTTGACTTCGAATTGACTTAGGGCTAGACCAGGGGTAAAATGGTCTTTTTTTTACCCAAAGGACAGTTAGCAGTGTATGATTAAGTATATTGCGGGAATTACAGCCGGGGAGTTTCCGGAGCAGCAGCAGCAGTAGTAGGTGATCAATTCCCACACAGACCAGCAGCTATTTCGAGGTGAGTTTCCTTCCAGTAGTAACGGGTCTAAGGCACCAAGGCCGGCCCGTATAGATGAGACATTAGTATTATAGTGTGGGCCGAGCCCGTATCTATTAGTTGAGTTGATTATGATATATGCCAGTATGATAGAATTGTTTACACTTGTTGTCTGTGCGATACTTGTATGATATGAGTTGGCGGTTGAGTGTGGGCGAGGCCCGTATCTCTCCGAGAATGGAGTGTGGGCTAGGCCCGTATCTCCCAGGTAGCGAAGTGTGGGCAGGGCCCGTATCTTCACGAGTGTGGGTGGGGCCCGTATCTCTTAGAAAGTGAGGTGTGGGCGGGGCCCGTATCTTCACGAGTGTGGGCGGGGCTCGTATCTCCTAATTGCATGTTATTTGTTAAATGCTTGTATGGTATGGGGTATTATGGGGGAGCTCACTAAGCTTTGTGCTTACGGTTTCAGTTTTGGTTTCAGGTACCTCCTCAGCTAGGGGAAAGGAGCCGGCACGGTAGCAGCATGTCACACACACCCTCTTCGGTTTCCGCATTTACGAGCTTTTCTGGGATTGATACTCTGATATTCTGATTAGTTGTATGTTTTGGTTTTCGGACATGGTTCAGTTTATATTATGGATGATCGAATGATGTTTTAGTTATTAATATTTTCTAAAGTAACGTTTTTAAACAAAAAAAAATTTGATGTGAAAATTGGGTCGTTACAAGTTGGTATCAGAGCCCTGGTTTGAGGGATTCGGACACGCCTTCGGGAGTGTCTGAACTCAAATCGAGGGATTGAAAGAATTTCTAAAAGAAATGTTCTCTAAAACTTGGAAAAGAGTCATAAGAAAGAGCGAAGTGTGTGACGTGCGCGACCGGCCGTGCTCAAGTAAGTATTCCCCATAGTACCCATACAAGTTTATGTTATGTTTATCAGCTTTCGTAGAACCGCATGCTAGAATAGGACTAAGGATCTAGGAGTGATGCCTTATGTGCCTACTAGGAGTGATGCCTTATGTGCCTACTATTTGTGTTTCAGTTGTGTGAGAAATTGCATGCTAGTTACGGAGTAGATAGTAAGCAGGATAGCCTGAATAGGTTATGCCTGGTAGTATGAGCTTAGCACTATATGCTAGCTCAGTTCCTGATAGTGGATAGAGTTAAGTGAGACTGTTACCCTTGTCTGAATGCTGCTTGCTTCGTGCTTCGTGGGACTCTAAATAATGGGAGTTAGCCATTAGTCGAATGCGTCACATCACATGTAATCAGGATTGGATAATCTTAGAGTGCCGAATTTGATCCCACTGCGTAGCTCTTGTTTGAGTCCAACCGTTGTGGGGACGAGTCCGGTACTCGAAGGATTATCTAAGCCTCGTCACGTGTGATGGCATTCGAGTAATGGCCAATTGGCATTATAATGAGGCCTGCAGCAGCTGAGGACTGGTTAGAGTAGAATTAGAGATCTCCCTAGGGCAAGCCTAGGATGAGTATAGCTTTGAGCAGCAGTAGTGAAGGGGATCTTGTGGAGTCGAGGAATTCCTTGGAGAAGGTACGGATAGATGTGGAAGGTAGTATGGGCCCGTACTACTGAAAGCAGAGGATCCGTACTCGAACCAAGGAAGGCCAAGATGAGACCAGGGAACCTGTAAGTAGTTGAGATCCCTCAAAAAGTAGCAGTATCACTAATGATTATTATGATGTTTTGCAGAATGGTGGTACTTCGACCGAGACCGACAGATGGCGGTTCAGGAGAGGGGTCAGGTTCGGGGTCAGGCTCCGAGCCGATTGACGAGAGGCTACGTGGGTTCATCACGTCGGAGATCACCAGGGGCATCCTTGAGTCGACCCCCATTCTCTTTGGGTCGATCAAGGAAGGGATCATAGAGTTGATGGAGGATCGCCTACGGGCATTCAGGAGCGATTTAGCCTCTAGCCAGTCAGGATCTCGCACACTGTCCTTCAAGGACTTCAGGGGCAGTGGTGCGCCAGATTTCCATGGGGTAAAGGACCCCATTGTCGCCAGGCGGTGGATTGCAAATATCGAGTCTGCCCAGTTGACTAGCTTCTGCCCCAAGGGGTCGAAGGTGAGGTACGCAGCAGGGTATTTACGAGACCGAGCCCGGGATTGGTGGGAGTCAGTGGGTGACTCGTTGGGAGCCTCATCTATCGAGGCAATGACCTGGTCGGACTTTGTGACTAGGTTCAAGGCAGAGTTTGCACCGGCGGTCGAGCTTCAGCAGCTGGCTAGGGAGTTTCTAGACATGAGGCAGACGACGGAGACTGTGGCGGAGATCACCGCCAAGTTCCGGGAGAGGGCTTTATTGGTGCCCCAGTATGCTGGTGACGAGGACATGAGGAGGACTCGTTACCATGATATGCTATGAGCTGACATCCGGGAGCATGTTAGCTTTTCGGCTTGCCCTACCCTGGACTCTATGATTGCCAGGGCTAGGGAGAGGGAGATAGATTTGGAGCACATCCAGAAACGGAAACTAGAGGACGGTCAGGCAGGAAGGGCTTCGGGGAAGAAGCCCAAGGGATCAGACGGTAGGCCGAAAGGTCATTCAGGATCAAGCCGCTGCGGGAAATGCGGCAGGACGCACGTGGGGATATGTAGGATGGGATCAGGAGGCTGCTACAAGTGCGGCAAGACAGGGCACTTTAGCAGGGATTGTACTGCTCCAGTTTCAGCTATTCAGACATCCGAGTTGCTGTATTTTCACTGCAACCAGAGGGGCCACAAGAAGGCCAATTGCCCCCAGTTGACAGTTGCAGCGCCAGTAAAGGCGCCAGCTCCAGCGACCCTGCGGATCACGGATGGTCGGCAGGGCAAGGCAGAGCCTCCAGTGGTGAGGAGTCGGGCATTTCAGTTGACTGCCGAGGAGGCACGCGCCGCACCCGATGTGGTGACGGGTATGATTCTTCCCCTTTATTTTTTTTTATGATGATGTTATGTTATTGATATGTGCTCTATATGTATATGCATGCCTTAGGATCGTTCCATGTGAACGGCCTCCCAGTTCAAGTGTTATTTGATTCAGGAGCATCCCGATCATTCGTTTCCCTTGCACTTAGCAAGAAGTTTCATGAGCCATCGGGCGAGTTAGATTGCCCTTTGGAAGTGGAGATCGCTGACGATCGATCGGTGCGAGCATTGATGATATTCCGAGATTGTGTGCTGCATTTGTTTGAGGAGCGCTATTTGGTAGATTTGGTTCCCATTCCGTTGCGTGGGAACAAGGTGATTATAGGCATGGATTGGCTGAGCCTAATGGGGCGGTGATAGATTGCGCGCAGTAGCTAGTACGGGTCAGGACCCCAAGCGGGGGAGAGCTAGTGATTCATGGAGAGAGGCCTCAGCGTGGACCCACTGTATGTTCAGCTGCGAGGGCTAGGCGCTACCTCCAGCAGGGATGCGCAGGATATGTCGCATATGTGATAGATACCCGGGAGGCGGGTAAGGCGACAGTGAGCGAGGTTCCGGTGGTTCGAGACTTTGCAGATGTCTTCCCGGAGGAGCTTCCTGGGATACCTCCGGAGCGACAGGTGGAGTTCAGGATTGACCTTGTCCCTGGCGCGGCTCTGATCGCCAAGGCGCCGTATCGGTTGGCCCCTCCCGAGATGCAGGAGTTGTCTACACAGCTACAGGAGCTGCTAGACAAGGGATTTATTCGTCCGAGCAGTTCACCCTGAGGAGCCCCGATTCTGTTTGTAAGGAAGAAGGACGGGTCGCATCAGATGTGCATAGATTATCGGGAGCTGAACAAGGTAACGGTGAAGAACCGTTACCCGCTTCCGAGGATTGATGACCTATTTGACCAGCTTCAGGGGGCATCTTGGTTCTCTAAGATTGATTTGCGTTCGGGTTATCATCAGATGAGGGTCAGGGAGGAGGATATGCAGAAGACCGCGTTTCGGACGCGCTATGGTCATTACGAGTTCGTGGTGATGCCGTTTGGGCTCACCAATGCCCCTGCCGCGTTCATGGACCTCATGAACTGCGTATGCAGACCGATGCTAGATCGGTCTGTGATAGTCTTTATCGATGATATCTTGGTCTATTCCAAGACTCGGGAGGAACACGAGGAGCATCTGAGGGAGGTATTGGAGAACCTGAGGAGGGAGAGCTTGTATGCCAAGTTCTCCAAGTGTGAGTTTTGGTTGCGCGAGGTGCAATTTCTTGGACACCTCGTCAACCAGAACGGGATTCTGGTTGATCCGGCTAAGGTCGAGGCAGTGATGAGATGGGAGGTCCCGAAGTCTCCATCTGAGATTCGGAGCTTCCTGGGATTGGCGGGCTACTATCGGAGATTTATCCAAGATTTCTCCAAGATAGCCGTACCCCTGACACGACTGACGAAGAAAGCCGTGGTCTTTCGGTGGGGACCCGAGCAGCAGGCTGCATTTGAGATGCTGAGACAGAAATTGTGTGAGGCGCCGATCCTAGCCCTGCCTGAGGGCGTAGAGGATTTTGTGGTTTACTGCGATGCGTCCATTTCGGGGTTGGGCGCAGTTCTGATGCAGAGGAGGGCATGTCATTGCCTACGCTTCACGGCAGCTCAAGCCTTACGAGGCGAACTACCCGACGCACGATTTGGAGTTGGGGGCGGTGGTCTTTGCCCTCAAGATTTGGCGACATTACCTCTACGGGGTTCGGTGTACCATCTACACGGACCACAAGAGTTTGAGGTACCTCATGGACCAGCCGAATCTGAACATGAGGCAGCGTCGGTGGTTGGACATGGTGAAGGATTATGATTGCGAGATCCTTTACCACCCGGGGAAGGCCATTGTGGTGGCCGATGCGCTTAGCCGCAAGATGGTGCCGATCAGGGACGTTTGCTTGAGGATGACCGTGGTGACTCCCCTATTGGAGCAGATTTGGGAGGCTCAACAGAAGGCTATCAAGGAGGAGCATCGGAAGAGCGAGCGTGTGGTGGGTCAGGTTTCCTCCTTTGATTATGATGGCAGAGGACTTTTGACACTACACCGTAGGGTGTGGGTGCCGTATCACGGAGGCGTGCGTCAGATTTTGATGGAGGAGGCGCACAAGTCCCGATTCTCTATTCATCCCGGGGCGACGAAGATGTATAGGGATCTTCGTCCGGATTACTGGTGGCCCTACATGAAGCGGGATGTGGCATGGTACGTCGAGCGGTGTTTGACCTGCAGGAAGGTCAAGGCCGAACATCAGAGACCGCATGGCAAGATGCAGCCGTTGGACATTCCACTGTGGAAATGGGAAGATATCACGATGGATTTTATCACAAAGCTTCCCAGGACCGCACGTGGAGTGGATTCGATTTGGGTCATCGTGGATAGATTGACCAAGAGTGCTCACTTTATTCCAATCCAGGAGAGCATATCGGCCGAAAAATTGGCCGACATCTATATCAGGGAGATTGTGGCACGGCATGGAGTGCCAGTATCGGTAATCTCAGACAGGGATGTGCAATTTACTTCCAGATTTTGGAAGAAATTCCATGACGAGTTGGGCACTCGTCTGCATTTCAACACCGCCTTTCACCCGCAGACAGATGGTCAGAGTGAGCGGACCATCCAGACTTTGGAGGACATGTTGCGGGCGTGTGTGTTGGATTTCGGTGGTAGCTGGGATACCTATCTTCCCTTGGCTGAGTTCTCCTACAACAACAGCTATCACGCGAGTATTGACCGACCACCGTTCGAGATGTTGTACGGGCGGAGGTGCAGAACCCCGATATGTTGGGGTGAAGTTGGCCAGAGAGTCATGGGAAGCACCGAGGTGGTGCTAGAGACGACCGAGAGGATCCAGCAGGTTCGGAGCAGACTTCAGACTGCTCAGAGTCGGCAGAAAAGTTACGCCGATAAGCGTCGATCCGACTTGGAGTTCCAAGTCGGGGATATGGTTCTCCTGAAAGTGTCGCCTTGGAAAGGCGTCATTCGATTCAGGAAGCGGGGCAAGTTGGGCCCAAGATTCATCGGGCCGTTCAGGGTTGTAGCCCGGGTGGGCAAGGTGGCGTATAGGCTGGATCTGCCAGCCGAGCTCAGTCAGATCCACAACACTTTCCATGTTTCGCAGCTGCGGAAGTGCCTGGTGGACGATTCAGCGGTAGTACCGTTGGAGGATATTCAGGTTGATGACAGCTTGAATTACATTGAGCGCCCAGTCGCAATACTTGACAGGAAGTCAAAGGCTTTGAGGAACAAGAGGGTAGAACTAGTAAAGGTGCAATGGCAGCACCGCAAGGGTTCGGAATGGACTTGGGAACCGATGGACGAGATGATGGAGCATTACCCCGAGCTGTTTCAGGATCGAGCAGCAGACTTCGAGGACGAAGTCTAAAATAAGTGGGGGAGATTTGTAGCACCTGGTTTCCGGTATGTGAATTTTATTTGAGCATTTCCCTATTTTAGCCTTGGACTCGGCGAGTCATAAGGTCCGACTCGCCGAGTAGGGACGAGATTCAGGACACGTTTAAATTGGCGACTCGGCGAGTCCATATCCCGGACTCGGCGAGTCACCGCTGCTGGATGAAACCCTAAATTTCAAGGGTTTGCACCCTATTTAAACCCTCATTCCGCCCCAACCTCGTCCCCATTCACCCCCAGAACTCCCAACATTGTTTTTCCCTTATTTCCTTGAGAGATTGAAGTGTTTTTGGAGTGTTCTTGAAGATTTTGAGGAGAAAGAAGAGTAGATCAAGAAGAGGAGAAGGAGACCAGGCATCTTTGTGTCATCCCAACGTTTTCCTTGAGGTATAGCTCGTTTCCCCTCTGTTTTCAAGCTTGTAATCTCTTTTAGCTTCATAAGAGTCCTTCTTGGGCTCTTCCCCAAGTTTGTTTGTGCTTTGTGGGTTGTAATAAGTTGTTAGCCTTTAGATCTAGGCATGATTTAGTCCCTGGAACATGGATCTAATGCCTTTATGGGGTCATATTGCATGAAAGCCCTAGATCTACCTCTTTTGGTGCACTTTGAGCCTTAAAATCCATATTGGTGAATATCTACACGTAAAGTTGGAAACTTTACGTGTGATTTGTGTCCTAGAAGCCCAGATCTGTGAATGGCATGGACTGGAATTGAGCAAATCGGCGTATTTGATGGATGCATGGCTGCGACTCGGCGAGTCGTATATGTGACTCGACGAGTCTGGTCGCGAGTCACTGGACTGGTCCCTTCATGATGTGTCGAGTTGAGCCGTGAGTCACAGGGGGTGACTCGGTGAGTTGGGAGCTGAACTCACCCATGTTAGGACTCGGCGAGTCAATGCCCTGACTCAGCGAGTCCAAGGCAATCTTCATAGATCAAGAACAGACTCGGCGAGTTGTTCATACAACTCGGCGAGTCTTAGCATATGTGTTCTTCGGATGAAGATGAACTCGACGAGTTATTCATACAACTCGGCGAGTAGGATGAAGGAGTTGAATGACAGATTAGAAGATGAGCTCGTCGAGTCATAGCCCAACTCGACAAGTAGAATCAGGGACCCAGGACAATAGTCTGGATAGGCACTCGGCGAGTGGAGATCCACTCGGCGAGTTGGGTCAACTAAAAGTTGACTTCGAATTGACTTAGGGCTAGACCAGGGGTAAAATGGTCTTTTTTTTACCCAAAGGACAGTTAGCAGTGTATGATTAAGTATATTGCGGGAATTACAGCCAGGGAGTTTCCGGAGCAGCAGCAGCAGTAGTAGGTGATCAATTCCCACACAGACCAGCAGCTATTTCGAGGTGAGTTTCCTTCCAGTAGTAACGGGTCTAAGGCACCAAGGCCGGCCCGTATAGATGAGACATTAGTATTATAGTGTGGGCCGAGCCCGTATCTATTAGTTGAGTTGATTATGATATATGCCAGTATGATAGAATTGTTTACACTTGTTGTCTGTGCGATACTTGTATGATATGAGTTGGCGGTTGAGTGTGGGCGAGGCCCGTATCTCTCCGAGAATGGAGTGTGGGCTAGGCCCGTATCTCCCAGGTAGCGAAGTGTGGGCAGGGCCCGTATCTTCACGAGTGTGGGTGGGGCCCGTATCTCTTAGAAAGTGAGGTGTGGGCGGGGCCCGTATCTTCACGAGTGTGGGCGGGGCTCGTATCTCCTAATTGCATGTTATTTGTTAAATGCTTGTATGGTATGGGGTATTATGGGGGAGCTCACTAAGCTTTGTGCTTATGGTTTCAGTTTTGGTTTCAGGTACCTCCTCAGCTAGGGGAAAGGAGCCGGCACGGTAGCAGCATGTCACACACACCCTCTTCGGTTTCCGCATTTACGAGCTTTTCTGGGATTGATACTCTGATATTCTGATTAGTTGTATGTTTTGGTTTTCGGACATGGTTCAGTTTATATTATGGATGATCGAATGATGTTTTAGTTATTAATATTTTCTAAAGTAACGTTTTTAAACAAAAAAAATTTTGATGTGAAAATTGGGTCGTTACACATAGTCTACCATCCACAGACCGAGGGACAGAATGAGAGGACCATCCAAACACTGGAAGATATGTTGCGAGCCTGTGTGATTGATTTCGGGAAAGCATGGGATACTCATTTACCCCTTGTCGAGTTTTCCTATAATAAAAGTTATCACACGAGCATCAAGGCTGCTTCATTTGAAGCTCTCTACGGCCGAAAGTGCAGATCCCCTCTGTGCTGGGCTGAGGTGGGTGATACCCAATTAGCTAGGGGGCAAGCTTCCGACAGTACTCTCACCGGTCCGGAGATCATTCGGGAAACGACGGAGAAAATCGTTCAGATCCGCGAACGATTGAAAGCCTCTAGAGACCGACAGAAGAGCTACGCGGATAAACGAAGAAAACCTTTGGAATTTCAGGTGGGAGACCGAGTCCTTCTCAAAGTCCTTCTCAAAGTCTCACCCTGGAATTTCAAGGGCCTCGGATCGTCCACGTCGCCCCTATGCGAAGCTATCCGACCCATCCGACCCGCCCCATCCGAAATACGTAAGCGATGACATCTCGTACGCGCTGCGTACCATCGTACGCCCAACGTACCGAGGCGGTTCAGCACCCCTATAAAAGGGATGTGAGGCTTTCCGAAAATTTTGCTCATTCTCTCTTTTTCTCTCACGATCTTGCCTTGATTTCCGTACCCGCTCAAACCTGAAGCTTTGGTCTTTTTGCTCAAGTCCCGAGGGTCGATTTTACTCCCGAGATTCCCGAGAATCCCGAGAAAAATCCGTTTCCCAAGACGAAACTCTGCCCGGTTTTCCATCTCACTATCTTCAAACTTCCAAGTGAGTTCATACCCCTTAAATCAACCTTTGAAATGATTTTAAATGTTTAAATACTTTATGGGGGGGAATACAAGTTAAATACTTATAGTTATTGCTTCAATCACATGTGATTAATAACTAGGAAACCAATGATTTTATCACTGTTCAAACTGTTTTACTTCAAAATGTTTTACAAACTCTTTTACTTATCAAATGATTTTACTTAAACTTTGTTTTACTACTTATAAATTGCATGCCCATATATGTATAGATGTATAAATAATGTTTAAAGGGCTTAGGAAAGCCACCTGCCCTATTTCCTTTTCCTCGATTTGGATGTGGTCTGGTGGAATTTCGGGTGACCATCCGAAGGTCGTTTCCATATTAATTATATATCAAATATACATATATATACATAAAAGTACTTCCATATTCATACGTACTAAACACACCATTAGTAAGTTACCATCGGGGTAACACAGGATCATACTATTACAACTGCTAAATCAATGAGTCAGTTCATTCATGAGTCTATACTAGGAAGAGAACATATACAACTATACAATGAGAACATATACAACTATACTAGGAAGAGAACATATACAACTATACTATGAGAACATATATAACTATACTAGAACGAGAAACATTTCATTACACATACAAGAATACGATAACAATTGTGATCCACTGTATCGGAGCATGCCTTAAATGTCATGGCCCAAGTTGTAGCTAGAATTCTCTTGGAGGGAGAGGGTGAGTTTGCGTATAGATCTATACTGGATTGACTATCCTACACCTTGCTGCTAGCTACAGCCGGACCTGCAGGTCTGCGGGTGCCAAACGTCATTCCGTTATTATGACCGTTCTTTATGTCGTTGTTATCAGTCGATAGTATGGTGCAATTATCACATTATACCTTAATATAAATCCGGTTTAAGGTAGTTAGTACAACAATAGTTCCTATAAAACAAAACTACAGTACTACAATGATTTACCCATTACATTTTAGTGATAACCTCACTTAAACTTTAATGTACAAACTATATTTTGTTAAAAGATAGTTACACTTGGGAAATTACACACTTTTACATCAAACGAGCATACAAAACAGTTAAGCCTTGGTAGAAGGCTACTTTAATAGAAAATATAGGTTTTTCTGAGAGATTCAAACTTTTACAAACACGTACATACATTTTACAGCTTATACTTACGACAAGTTCAAACGTTTTTAATAACAAACACCGGCACTAAAACACTTATGAACTCACCAGCTTAATGCTGATAAACTCTTTCAAAATAACTTGTATTCTCAGGTCATCAGTAGACAGGTACCGATGCCAACTTTTGAGAAGATGGAGCGCATTCGAGACTCATCATATTATTTTGATTCACATTATATTTTTGGTGTCTAAAACTGTACAGAAGACGCTTGTATTAAAATTATGTATTTAATGCAATGGATGATGTTGTTTACTTATTTACATTTACTGTGTTGTGATACTTTACATAACGTCCTCCGTCCCAGAACGTTTCCGCCGTTCTTGGTTTTGGGGTGTGACACCTAGCATCCTCTAGAGCATCAATCTTAGTCAATGGGTCCCCTACAAAAGAATTTGCTATCTCGAAAGGTGTTCGCCAGGGTGATCATCTCTATCCCTTCATGTTCATTGTATCGACGGAGAGGTTGAACATTGCTATCCGGAACGCATTGGATAAATCTCTATTACGGGGTTTTGCACTATCTAACAACGGTCCTTCCTTGTCCAAACGTTTTTATGCGAATGATGCCATTTTTATGGGTACATGGGACAGAAGCTACATCAGAAACTTGGCGTGAATCTTAAAATGTTTTCACATTTGTTTTGGGCTTAAAGTCAATTTCCATAAATCTAGACTTTTTGGCATTGAAATCTCAGTTTCAGAATGACAAACCAAGTTAGGGTGATTGGTCGTCTAACGAATTCACTTCCGTTCATGTATCTTGGGGTACCGGTGGGGGCGAACATGGTGCTAAAAAATAATTGGAAACCGATCGTTGATAAATTTCAATCACGCCCCTCAAGTTGGAAAGTCAAGACACTATCGTTTGGTGGTAGACTCACTTTGATCAAATCAGTGCTCAACAGCCTTCCAAACTACTACTTTTCACTTTTCAGGGCTCCATGTGGAATTTTAGATGAACTTGAAAAAATTAGACAGAAATACCTGTGGGGTGGTAGTGCTAAGAAATCCAAATTACACTGGATGTCATCGTCTAAAGTCATTACATCCAAGAAAGACGATGGACTCGGTGTAGGATCGTTGAACGCATAAAACCTTTCTCTACTCACCAAATGGTGGTGGAGGCTTAAAAAGAGACAAGGCGGATTATGGAGAGATTGTATTATTAGCAACCATAATTTACATAAGAAACCAATCACTTATATTGCTAAAACATCGATGGGGGTTTGGTGTAACATAGATAAAGCAATCAAGAGTCTCCATGAATGTGACATTCACTACCTGGACCTATTCTCCCTAAGCCTTAGACCGAACATTAATTTCTTGTTTTGGAAAGACAGATGGTGTGGTACTTTCACATTACAAGAAAGATTTCCTAGTTTATATGATCTTGAGAAGGTAAAGCTCTGTTATGTTTCAGAAAGAATTTTATCATCTGGTTTTTTTCTAGAAATGGAAAGTTCAAAGCATGGAGGAAGAAACCTATCTCGACATGGAAAAATTACAATCTTTGCTGCAAGGTGGTGTCGTCAATCAATCACAAACTGGTTTTCATTTTAAGTTCAATTCCGACAATAGATTCTCGGTCAAAACGTTGTACAAGATGATTGATTTCATACCCACTCTTGTTTCACGGTCCGAGGATTATTTGGTTGAAAGCAATCCCATTAAAAATCCTTTGTTTCGTGTGGAAAGCTTCTTTAGGTAAAATTCTGGTGTCAACCAATCTTGTAGGTAAGGGTATTTTGGTAAACTCAACTGTCTCTCCCTTATGTGATTCATCTTAGGAGATGGTTGATCGTCTTCTGGTGGTGTGCCCAGTCGTGAAGGTGGCTATAGACCGGATCCTAAAATGGTGTGGATTACAATACACACAATTCACCAGTATGAATACCTTTCTCAACTTCACTGCTTCATGGGGCAATTGTCCAAGAAAAAAGGAGAAGTCCACGTTGGCGTTTTATGCTCTTCTCTGGTTCATATGGAAGGCTATAAACAACAAGATATTTAAAGGGTTGAATACCAATTTGGCTAAGATCACGGATGAGGTTATCACTCACACATATGTGTGGTTGAAGTATAGAACATCAAAGGTGGGATGTAGTATGATTGATTGGAGTATCTCTCCTTTTAGCTAGTTCTATGTACTCACTTTTGTTTTTCCAGTTGTTGTATTATGCCCGTGATTTAGTCACTTACTAATCTCGTGGCTTTTTAATGATATTTGTCATTTCCAAAAAAAAAGTAAACCGGGATCACTCTTTTCAGGTTTTACTTATCGATTCTTTAATGTATCGGGGTTTTTTTTTTGTTGAGACCAGTTCACGATTTTACTTCTTGCAATTTTTTCTCTTCACTTTCCCTTTAAAACGAACTCATATATTAATAGTAAACTTTTGTTTATTTTGTCATAATAGTTTTGGTTTTTATACTTTACCAAAAAAAAATTACTTTCTTATTTCACAAAAGTATATTATGTGGGTAGATTTGGATCCTATACTTTTGTTTATTTGTAATTTCCTCCATTTTAATACTTTCCAGACATTTATTTTTATAAAATGATACTTTTCACTTTTTTATTTTATAGAATGGCACTTTCCATCATCTTTACTTTACAAAATGTCATTTTTATCCCCTCAAATTTGAATAACGACAATTTCCACCCATTAAACATTTGTATAATTACATGTTTGTAGGTTTGTTCATTTGAATTTCTTATGTAATCGAGTTTGATCCTACTAAAAAATGCACACACAAAATGATAGAATGATGAATAGCAGTATTTTATTTTTGTTTGACTAGAACATAATAACAAAAACCTTGGTTGCAACCTCCGCAAAACGGAAATGGGTCAATTTCAAGTTTTTTAATACAAAACAATCAATCTCCTTTTAAATTATATCAAACTATGCAATCACTTAACTAGGACTATTATGGTAAACAAAGAGCATACGTAGGATGGCGTAAAGCCTATATGAAGCATCTCTCCTACAAGTAAACACCACCATGGTGCACGCGTAAGAGAGGCGTAAAGTATACCTAGAACACTAATAAATAATATGGAAACCTCTTTTAATTAGGGTTTGATGTAGTTAGAGTAGGAGGTTCTTAAATATCCAAAAGAGACCTTATATTATGCAAGTAAGAATATAGTAGGAAAAGTAAAAATATAAATTAATACACCCACGTAGTTAGAGCAGGAGGTTTTCGAATATCCAAACTATGATTAAAATCAAGAAACAGTTGTTTAGGAAAGCCCTTTGTAAAACATGTTTGGATATTGATAAGGGGATGAAACATGAAGAATACGCACATATCCTTTCACAACATGCTCCTTAGCAAAATTTAAATCAATTTCAACATGCTTGGTTCTTTGGTGTTGAACCGAGTTAGAGACAAGAAACATGACACTGATATTGTCACAAAAGGCAACAATGCCATACTATAAAGGAAATATAACTCGAGAAGAAGATTTTAAAGCCCAGCAGTTTTAACAACTACATTAGCCATCCTCAGATACTTGGCTTTGATACTAGAGCGAGAGACAATACACTGTCATTTGGATAACCAATAGATGAGGCTATCACCGAGATAGACACAAAAACCTAGATGTAGACCGGCGAATAGTAAGACAACTAGCCCAATCATTATCAAAATAGGAAACCAAGCAATTGACAGCTGACAAACGAATGTAAATTTCATGCATAAGAGTACTTTTAAAGTATAGAAGAATATTTGAGAGTCAGAAAATACAGAGCATGAGTTCTATGCATGAAAGGAGGTGGAACATTGTGATACCCTAACCCCTTAGATTGATTATCTTTGAATGTTAATTATTTTTAAATCAGTGTTGCAACTCTTCACTTGATACATCATATTTTTTAAAATGGAATTCAGCATTTTTTCGAAACGATTTTTCTAGGTGTCATGTTGTTTAGTGACAATAGCAAGTTCTTTCTAAAGATATCTATAATTGACACACTTGTTGCTATAGTATAACGCCCGTAGATCAGGGCTAGTCAATTTAGAGATAATGAGCATCAAAAAAGACTTTTTGATGGAAGATTATTTAGAAGGACTAATCTTAACTAAGTTGTAGTATATGTCACAAGGTTTCCGTGCATATAAAGAATGACGAAATCCGAGTTATAACGAAGAAGTTATGACATGTCGAAATTTCGCGACAGAACCCGCACGACACAGCATGATGTAAATAGTGAATTTACGATAGAGCGATATTTTGATTTAGCGATCTAAACAAAAGTCGTAGAATACGTTAAACCGAGAGCGTGCATAAAAAGAACGTCCAAATCTGACTTCGTATGAGGAAGTTATGATTTTTCTAAGTTTCAACTTAGCAGTATGCAACCCGAAGTTCGAATATGAGATTGACGGATTTCTAGCCGAAACAATCTAAACAAGAATTGAAGATCTCGTCGATAGTAGTTCAACAGTAAAAAGACAGATGAAAACGGACGACGGATGAAGAAGTTATGAGTTTATAACAGAGTTTTCCTGTCTCGGCCTACTAAAAATAATATAATAAAAATTAAGTTCAAAATTAGCCGACAAAGTCTAAAAGAAAATTGTAGATCTTGTTTTTACCTACACGTGGAAAAAAAGAACGTCAAAAACGGAGCTCATATGCAAAAGTTATGAATTTCTGAAGTTCTGGGTGCGAACCCCAACACTATGTCAGAGTTCACGACGTGAACAGAGTGTTCACGATGTGAACTTAGTATTTATGACTTATGTAGCCTGACAGACGCAAGTTACGATGACGCACCTGATGACTATTGAACTCACGACGTGTATTTGAGATTCACGATGTGAATCCAGAAAAATGGCCCTATAAATAGAATTCAAGGGGCAGCCAAATTTGGTTGCTGAATCTCTTCTCTCCCACTCCTGATACCCTCTCTAAGCCCTATTTTAACCCCCCCCCCCTTCCGAAGCCTTGGTATCATCCTGAGACCCGAAGCAAGTCCCGAAGCCCGAAGATCCCTAGAAGAAAAGATTTTCCGAGCCGAAGCTCTGCCTGCGAGAAGCTCGGTGTGTGAAGATCTTCCAGATCTACCGAAGAATATTACTTTTACAAGCCGTAGTGTTGTCCAAGCATCGTATAATCAAGTGAGTGTATAGTCCCTTTCATAAACACGATTTTAATACAAGTATTATTTGAATGTATTAAGTATATGTTTGGTGTGAGTGTGTAGTTACTTTCTTCTAACACATAAATATGAAGTATTTGCTATGAAATACGTGCTATGTGTTTATATATTGTTTGTTTATTTGAGATGGGTAGAATGAATGTTTTATATAGGTTTTAAATGAGTTAAACTATATATATATATATATATATATATATATATATATATATATATATATATATATATATATATATCTACAAATATGTTGGGTAGAACATGAGTAAATGGAATAGTTGATGTGTGATGAAAGATCCATGTTGAGTAAACCTTGGCGACTATGGAGTTAGTGCTTGTTGAGTAAACCTTGGAGACTATGGAGTTAGCGCATGTTGAGTAAACCTTGGCGACTATGGAGTTAGCACTTATTGAGTAAACCTTGACGACTATGGAGTTAGCGCTTGTTAAGTGAACCTTGGTGCCTATGGAGTTAGCGCCAGATAGCTATAGATTTAGTACCTGATAAATAAACTTTTACAGCAATGGACTTCGTACCGATTCCTTAAGTAAATCCTTAGGAACGAATGAATAAAGGATAGTTGATTCTTAGGGTAAAACCTTAAAAAATAAAGAAGATAATGGGGATGGGTAATTGGGTTGATTGTTTGATTATTAAATATAATAATTATATTAATGTGGGATGAAAATCCTATATGCTCACCAGGCTCCCAAGCCTGACCCACTGAGTTTTCTTTGCATTACAGGTAATGGCACAAGAGTATAAGTTGGTGGACTTGACGAGAGATTTTGTATTATAGATCAGTAGTTATAAATAGCTGTTGTAAGGCCTATTTTATATTGTTTATGCTTTTGGTCTGTATCGGAACATGACATCCTGAGATTTTGTTATTTAATGAAAATAAATTTCTTTAAAGAAATGCTCTGATAAATTTTTATCATATTTTGTTTTGGGTACAAATTCCGCAACTGTTTTCTTTAAAAGATTACTCTGATTTTAAAACAAAGCATAAACAAATTTGTCTTTTCTAGCCTTGGCCTCTAGTTGTTCTTTTAATGGTTTTTGGCATTTCCTAAGTTGGTGCCCCTCATATTTAAGGTCCTCGTTCTCCCTCTTTATCAAATCGATTTGTTCACGAAGAAATTTAATTGAAGCTTCACAAGATGGTGTACATGAAACTTCATTTGCTGGGATGCCTGAAGAACTCATTTGTTTAAAAAAAATTGCTTTTTGATTTAAAAACTCAAAATTCAACCTTAAAAGTCAAATTTAAAAAGTCAAAATTGAAAAGTCAAACCGAAAAACTAAATTTGAAAATTTTAAAGCTAAACGAGAAAGTCAAAGTTTAAAGTCAAAGGTCAAAGTCAAAATTTTAGGTCAAAAGTCAAAAATTAAAAACTAAAATTTTGGAAGAACGTGGAATTTAAAATTAAAAAGAGATTGATTTTTGGGTAAAAAGTGTCAAAATTGCGAAATTAAGAACCGAGATAACGACTCCTTTTGAATTAAATCTGGAAGGAATGAAACATGAGGCAAGTTAGATCAACTGGTAAGGCGAAGGGAGGGAAAGGAATGGGAGGCTTGGGTTCGATTCCCGACAACCCCTATTTTTTTTTTTAATAAACTGTTGCGAAGACGAGGACTCTGTGTGCAAGAACTGTGCTGGGGCCGAGAACGAGGTGGACCGGGAACGAGGCGAAAAACCGTTGGGTCGTGAACTATCCGATTGCCGCAAATAATTTGGGTCGTGAAAGCTTCTTCGGGCCGAGAACATTGCTTCAGATCACGAAAAAAAACGACAATTTTCACCCTTTTTGCTCCAAAACTTGTTTTTAGGAAAAATGCAAAGAAGAGACCCCCTATTTTGCCTAGAACTATCCAAAAATGCAAAATTCCTTCAAAAATAATATCAAAAATGCTCCAGATCTGGCCAAATTGATTGATACAATCCAAGTTCTGATACCAACTGTAAGTCCCAAATCAGCTTAATATATCAATCAGATCCGACTGATGATGTGGAATCCCAATCAATCGGATGTTTCCATATCAAAATAAGAAGAATACTATGAATCTTCAATGTATTGATGAATGGAATGATGCTCCTTTATATGAGATTCACACACACACACACACACACACACACACACTTAAGCTCCTTTCTAACTATACGGTCTCACACACACTCCTCACCCACCTAACATCTATTTATATGGAATATGGGTCGTAAACACACACTTGGGCCGTGAACACACAACTGCAAACACATATTACATGAACGAAAACCCAATTTCCTAGAAAAGAAAAGTATAAACCAAATTTTCGACCCAACACATGTTCGGAAAAAATTGTGAGTTACCAATCATACCTTACTCAAGTTTTTCAATATATAACCATCTGGATATACATAAATTCAAAACTAAAACTATCAGTTTATTTGCAGGCTCCTGCCACCGAGCCCTTGTGCTACCTACATTAGTAAATCATTTATTCAAAGAGTAGATACACAAGGATACACTTGGGGAAAAATGAGCAACGAAATGCGGGAATTATATTGGGAGGAGTTCAAGGTAGTAAATTATATGCTTTAAATTATTGTTTGGTAAACATTCAAATTTAAACTTATGTGTATATTTTTATGTGTAGAAAAACTATTGTTGGGATGAATCAACAGATGACACACAAGTGAGGAAAGCTTGGGAAAGGAAAGCGGCACAATGTTATGGCGAATATCTCTATAACATGTAGAACATAAAAAGAAATCCAAGTGGCAAAAAGAAACCCAAGTGGCAGGAAACCAGCTCATATTGTTGAATCCATATGTCAAAGAATCATTATTGAGTGACATTGCTAATAATATAAGATCCTATAGGGTCACACCTTTATCAAGTTGGCACACTTTGTATATTTATTATTAATATGATTATTAATAAATAATATTATTTCTTGTATTTAATAGAATAATTATTATTTTTTGAAAATAATAATTATAAGAGATTATACTAGTTATTATTTTATATGATATTAATTAATAAGTCATGCACAATCTATTGGACTAGTTTGATTCTTTTATCTTTTACCTAAAAACAAAGTTTATATTTTATAAACTTTGAGTTTATACAAATTAAAAAATGTTTCTTATTTTATTAGCCATTGATGAATATATATATATATATATATATATATATATATATATATATATATATATATATATATATATATATATATATATATAGAGTGGAGGTTGCTTGTCAGCCTCCATGCCTGGTCTCCCATGTTTCTAAAGCATACAAATACTTTAAAGTATTTTAATGTAAATCCTTGACCTTGCATGAGACTATATAAGAGTGTTTCTTGCATGAATTTGGTTTTAGTTGTTTTTAGTCTTGCACATTTTCTCTTAAACGATGTATATGGCCGAAACTCCTCTTGTCCCTCATCCTTCTCTCTCTTTTGAAGTTAGTTTGGTGGTTTAGAAGCCTTACTAAGTTGTCTCCTTTAGTGCTTATTTGAGTTAAGCACTTAAAGGCTTAAGATAGTCAAGAATACAAGAAGAAACCAGTATTCCAAGTGGGTTCAAAGACTTCAAATGTTGTCATTCTAAAAGATCTTTTGTTGTTTTTATTTCATTCTAACCTTTATAAATGGATCATTGATGGTTTGGTTTTGTTATAAACAAAAAAATAAACATGTTATTTTTTTAAGTCTTCTGTTGCAGTTTTTGTGAAAAATAAACTTATATTTTGTATCAAAACCCATCACAAATCACACTAGAAGTATGTAACTCATAGCAAACTAAATGGAATATAGATGAATACAAGCATAAATCTAATCAAAACAATATCAATAGGCGTAATGGGGTGGTTAATGGAATACGAAAATCTACCCATAACGTTGGACCTGCTTCTCATTTGAAGGTGGCTTTTGATTTGGTGAGTTTTTTTAAATGGTTCATCAATATATATATATATATATATATATATATATATATATATATATATATATATATATATATATATATATATATATATATATATATATATATATCCTAATTCTAATAAATAAGTAGAACTCGGCCACGTGGCATTCTCCCAGCCCCCCCAAAATAGAGTTTTCCCGCTCATTTTTTCTTCTATATTTACGTAAATACCATTGAATCCGAAAATTGAATAAAAGTTCAAACTGATGCAATATATCAGGAAATTTTAGCTGTCAACTGCATTCAAAATATTCATGCATTAATTTTAAATGAATAAAGATTATGGAAATAATTTGAAAAAATATGTTAATGAATAATCAGATTCGAAAATCACGATTAAATTTGAAAGTTTGTTTATTTTGATTGCAAATTCAATATATTGCAATCATTAAATCCCTAAAAATTTGCAGTATTTTTCAGCAAACGTAAATATCATTTATACGGTTATTTTGTTTTTACCATTCTGCTCCATAACAATTCTGCTCCACAGAAACCACAGCAAACGTATTCTTCTTCATTCTTTGTTATTCTGCAACGCTTCAAGAATTAAATATCAGGTTAGTGTATTCAAAAATCAGAATTACCAATATTTCTATTTCCTCCATGTTCTTATTTATCTGTATCTATCACGTTCTCATTGTATGATTTCTATTCTTCTTCTTTTTTGTAATTCTTCTTAATCGTCTACTTCTTCTACCTTTTCAGTTTAAAAGACGAAAAACTAATGAACATTACAAGTTCATTTTCTTTAAAAAAATTAAAAATAGTCTTTTTCAGATGTGCACAGTAACTTTTTTTTATGGTATGAAATTTTAAAATTTGTTTGTTTTTATCTAAATACAATCTCAAAAAAGTTCATTTAATATATTTTGATCATTTGTTTTGGTTATAAAGATATTTTAATTGCTTGGTATGATTTTTATTTTGGGGTATTTAGGATGTCAAATATTATTGGTTTTGAATATTTTTGGATACTTTTATTGTTTTAAATTGGACAAGTTAGTTGATTTTGGTTATAACTCAAATAAAATATGTATTCTGAATAATAAATCTGCTATATCAATCAATCTATGCCCTTAATTTGAAAACAAATAACTGAATGTATATTGCTATTTCTACTTTTTTTTTTATGTATTCTGAATAAAAACATTTCTACTATAGTGTATGATATACTTTTTTATTTTTTATAACTGTCATCTTACTCTTTTCCATTTCTTTTACTTCAAAAAGACCATATTGCCCTTAACTTGATAAGTATTTGATATATCGCAGTTAAGAATTAAGACAAATAAATCAATCAATCAATTTGTATAATAAAATTCTGCTATTTATGTATTCTGAATAATAAAATCTGCTATTTATAAAATCATTCTTAACTGCGAAGAAAGAGGGTGAAGAAAGAGGGTGAATGAATAATAAAATTCGCATTCTTCATTCACCCTCTTTCTTCGCATGTTCCAGTCATTTTTTTTTTCTAGTTCATTCGCATTTGAGTTGTTTGTCTCACCAAATGCGAAATGAATATTAACCATAATCACCTTCGCATCTTTAACCCCAATCCATACAACCTCATATGCGAAACCCAATTTTGATTTGTATTACCAAATGCGGACATTTTTGCTTTTACACGTGAACTGCATTTGACTCCAATATTGAACAAATCACATTTCACAGTCCTTCTTGACTTCGCATTTTTCTTCACGAATCGTCCCTCAATCAATAACCCAATTAACCCAATTGCAAATCCAAAATCAAAACTTATCTGTTTTCATATGCGAACCCAACTGATTGGCTTTTCAAAATCAAATTCGCAACTCCAAATCGTTCGATTATTCGCCCCAATTCCAAATCATAAATTAGTTTTAAAAATTGGTGTTCCAGTAATGTTACTGAGAAATATTGATCAGAAAAACGGCTTATGTAATGGCACAAGACTACAGGTGTTATCATTGGGCAAACGTGTTATTGAGGCACGTATAATAACTGGAACTAATATTGGAAATCGGACTTTTATTCCAAGAATGTCTTTAACTCCATCAGAAAAAAAAAGATTCCCTTCAAATTCACAAGAAGACAGTTTCCTTTGGCTGTATGTTTTGCAATGACTATTAACAAAAGTCAAGGACAATCGTTGTCAAAGGTTGGTCTGTTTCTGAAAGATCCAGTTTTTTCACATAGACAATTGTATGTTGCCTTGTCTAGAGTTCAGAGTAGAGAGGGATTAAAATTATTAATTTTAGATAAAGATGGCAAACTCACAAATAAAACTTCCAATGTTGTTTATAAGGAAGTTTTTCGAAATTTGTAGCCAACTTTTTTGTAACGTCGTTTTATTCAATTTTAGGAAATCACACTTAATCCATCATATTACTGTATTTTTTTATAATTACGTATTGTTGTATTTTATGTTAATTTCATTACACACATTGGTATTGTATCATCTGCATATGTCCAATTAGAATGATGAATAAAAAAAAATAGTTTTCAAAAATCTTCATTCCTAATTAAATATTTCCCATTTAGTTAGTAATTAAATAATTACCAATAAAAAAAATTATTTAAATATTCAATATTACAATTTATAAGTTATCAGAATTATTGATATAATATTTTATTAAATAATTAATTTTTAAATTCAATTCAAAAACAGCACCCGTTGGTTCCACGGGTTTTAACCTAGTATATATATATATATATATATATATATATATATATATATATATATATATATATATATATGTGTGTGTGTGTGTGTGTGTGTGTGTATTTATTTTACATTTTATGGTGTTTATACAGAAGAGGAAATTAGGATGCCAATCACCATATAGTGAAGTGTTCTTGTATACACATACAAGGAATCGCGAAGGAGTCACATTTACAAATGAGAAAGATAGAAAAAACTTCATGTTACATTATTTTAAGTGCAAAGTTTTATATTGTAGAGTTCATTTATTTATAACTTTGATATTTTTTTAAATTATTATTACTTTGTAGGCTGCCTTTATAAAGAGAAAAATGAAGAGTTGGAAGCTATAGGTGAAGAAGTTGAAGAGGACCTAATATTTTTTGATGTTGTTGGTGGTCACGACAAGAAAAGAAAAATGTATGGATTTTGCTTATATGCAAAAGTGATTCACATGAATAGTGGTACAATGAAAACGTCTAATTACATTCTAGACAAAATGGTGAACTGTAAGAATTGAGGGAGCTAGTTAAACCGCAAAAGGATCAAAATGAAGAACTTAAGGAGATAATGAAG
Organism: Lactuca saligna; assembly: GCF_052625555.1. Lineage (NCBI taxonomy): Eukaryota > Viridiplantae > Streptophyta > Magnoliopsida > Asterales > Asteraceae > Lactuca > Lactuca saligna. The sequence continues at coordinate 37,407,391 of NC_136425.1, read as the reverse complement.
GTCAAAGATGACCAACACAACATAAGAATCGTGCAACTTAATAAACAACTACAATCAACAGTGGTTGTTATTAATGATTTTCAACAACTATAAAATTCATAAAGTGTTAATGTGTTTATTGCAAGATATTTATTTTAGATTAGTCACTTTCATTTTCGATGTAATAAAATTTATTCTTTTATTTAATGATATAAATTTTATTTGATCTTTTCTTAAATTTGTTTTTATATTAGTATGAATTAATTAATTTTAATTTGTAAATTAATTATCCATCCTAAGATATATATATATATATATATATATATATATATATATATATATATATATATATATATATATATATATATATATATATATATACTTTGAAATAAAAATAATCCAACGTAATTTGCTATGGAGTACAGAACACGGATTTTGCTAGGGATTAAGTACAACAAATTCAGCTAGGGATTAATCACTATAGATTTAGCTAAGGATTAATCACCACGGATTTTGCTAAGGATTCATCATCAAAGATTTTTGTAAGAATTAATCACCATGAATTTTGCTAGGAATTCATCCACGTATTTTGCTAGGTATTCATCACCACGGATTTTTCTAGAAAATAAGCACCATGGATTTTGCTAGGGATTCATCACCATAGATTTTGCTAAGGATTCATCACCATAGAATTTGCTAGGGATCCACTACAATAGAATTTGTGATGAATGATGTACTACGAAAATCGCTACGGAATACAACCACGAAATACACGACGGAATACCCTCTACAATGTATTTCATTCCGTTGTTACATTTGCAACAAAATAATTGTTTCTCTTGCAAACCCTCGCTAAGAGGTTTTTTGCGATGGAAATAGGTCGTTGCAAATTCCATCGTTATTCACCTTTTGTAACGGAATTCAAATTTTTGCAATGGATTCCTTTGGATGTAATATCAGTTTTTTCTTGTAGTGAACACAATTTTTTTCATAAACTTCCCTTGCTACAACCAAGAACCATAAATACCAAGAACCACCACCTATTTAGTCAATTATCACCAATAGCCAACCACCATCACTGGTTCACCTTCACGGCAGAGCAACTACCACAAACGAAAGAAGCATCCACCCACTAAAAAAATTTGAACCATCCCCTTAAACATCGAGCACCATTATCACCACCCACTTCACGGTCCTTCAGTCATCCCTGCGAACATCACCACTGTAGACCATCTTTACCACAGTCCCACCGAACCACCTTAGAACAATTGTGAAAGCCATCGGCGGAACACATCCATCGACCAACCTCCATAAAAACCACACTAAGCAAGAAAGAAGAAGAAAAAGGGATAAGGAGGTTGGTTTCTTTTCTTTGTTGCAACAGGAAGAAAACGTGAAGCACCACCATCATCGCATATTTAGTCAAAGTAAACCACCACCCATTACTCCCCCTTAAACTCAAAAGAAATAAGAAAATGAAAGAACAAAACACATGTATGTTTGAGGGCTTTAATGGCGATGGTTATTGAGGTATTTTAAATTCATTCAATAACTTTCTTTTATTTCTAATATTTTATTATCTCGAGACGTGCTGATATATATATATATATATATATATATATATATATATATATATATATATATATATATATATATATATATATATATATATATATATATATATATATATATATATATATATATATATATATATTCAAGTTCATTTGAGATCATTCTAATTTTGTGAGACCGTGAGACCAAAAATAAAAATAATTTTAAAATGCAAAATAAATGGAAAAATCCAAAAATTCTTTTTTTAAATATTATTTTTGGAACTTGAATTAACTAAAAAAAATATTAAAAAAATAAAAAAAATTTCGTTTTTTTTTTTGAAAAATACGTGAAATATTCTAAATAGAACATTACACTGACATATTCTAAAAAATAATTTTAAAATACAAAATAAATGAAAAATTTTAAAATTCTTTTTTTAAATATTATTTACGGAACTTGAATTAACTAAAAAAAATTTAAAAAAATAAAAAAAATTCTATTTTTTTTTTAAAAATACGTGAAATATTCTAAATAGAATATTACACTGTACATATTCTAAAAATAATTTTAAAATGCAAAATAAATGGAAAAATCAAAAAATTCTTTTTTTAAATATTATTTTCGGAACATGAATTAACTAAAAAAAATAAAAAATAAAAATTTTAAAAATAAAAAAAAATAAAAAAATGCGTCTCACGGTCTCACAAAATATAGGTGGTATATATATATATATATATATATATATATATATATATATATATATATATATATATATATATATATATATATATATATATATATATATATATATATATATAATGTTCGTTTAATTAATGGAATGTTTAGGTGAAAAAATAATGGTCAATTATACTTATATGTTTTGGGTTTATGATGAACGAATTTAACTAGCATGCGAACTGTTTGAGTAAATGCATAGGTGAAATTGTTTTTAGCATATTTTGATTGCACAACACCTCAAATGGGTGTTTACAATTTTCAATGAATAAGGTTACAAATCAAAAAGAAAACTTAATTATATATTATATATTTTTTATTTGCAACCTTGTTTACTTAAATTCTTACGATTAATGTTATATTTATTAAATTTTTAATAATTAACGGTCTCCGATTAATCTCTTGCCTAGCTGATTAATCCCTTAACTCTAGTCCGTCGAGTAGCTAACGGCGAACGTTGTTTACAACCTTGATATATATATATATATATATATATATATATATATATATATATATATATATATATATATATATATATATATATATATATATATATATATATATAATATGCGAATAACCGCGTGTTGCGCAGAATACAACAATATATTTAAAATGTTTACAAATATATTCTTTTTTAAATATATCAATGTCGTCGTTCTTAGCTCTTATATTAAGTCTTATAATAAATTGATATAAACAAATTTTTTTTTTTGAATTATATGATAATGTAGACATCATTTAAAATTCTATAATTCCAATTGTCTTAGTGGCCTCTAGCTGCGATTTACTCATGAATAAAATTAAATATAACATAGGGTTTAATGATATTTATAGTTGTTGTTACGATTAATTAATTTTAAAGGGTTTATTTTCTTAAAATTTTAATTTCTATCAATGTAATTATTTAAAATATCAAAAATTATTTTTGTATTTAAAGATAACAATATGATTTTTGTATAAAATGTTAATTTTAATTATTGTTGTTATAAGTTATTTAAAATAATGTATGTAGAAACTTTTAACTATTTTAATTTAGTTTTAGAAACTTAACTTTTTCAAAATTTATTTGATAAATGTTGTTACTTTCTTTGATTGTAATTATTTAAAAAAAACAAACATTGTTTTTGTTTTTAAAGAAAATATTATAACTTTTTATATAATATTATTTCTAATTATTTTTATTCTAAGTTATAACTAATCTACTTATTTAAAAATTCTCAATTATTAGAGAAAAATACTTTCATGGTTGTTTTTCTTTTTTTTTTTTTTTTTTTGTAAATTTAGAATTATAGTTTAGGTTTAACACTATAATTTATAACTTTTAACTATTTATAAAAGTGTATCGATTTTTTTCAAGTTTAATTAAAATTTTATCTAAGTTAACCATTTAAAATTATATTTAATTTAATAAAATAACTATTTTGCATCAAATTATAAATTATACAAAAGTTGTGAGTTTAATATAACAACTGATAACATATGACAATATATTTAAACTAATAAGTTAACCATAATATATTAAAAAATTTAATGTCATAATTTTCTAAATAGTAGTAAAATATAATATTTTAATATTGTGGTTTAGGAAATTTATGATTAGAATTTAGTGTTTGCATTAATCTAACATTATTAACCAATTTATAATAATTATTTGATAAAATATTGAAAAGTCGTTAAGTTTCAAATGCATGTACTGCATGTGTGTGTGTGTGTGTAAATGAACTGTTCGTGAGCCGTTTAACGGTAAGTTCGTTTATGTTTGTTTATTTAATAAATAAATGAAGTTGAACATAAACTTGCATTCGTTTAGTTAAATGAACGAACATAAACAATGATTTCGTTCATTCAACTATGTTTGTGAACGTTCGTTTATGTTGTTTGTTTACATTCGTTTATTACATTGCTATATTATACGTATTTTTTATGTTTAATTAATTTTGTTTATCTTCGTTCGTTTATGTTCGTCTAGCACGTTCACGAACATGAACAATATCATTTATTATATTTCTTCGGCTAACTTAAATGAACGAACATGAACAACCTTTCGTTTTTTTTTCATTCAATTCGTTTATAGCCCTAAATATACAAGAATAATACAGTAGGAAAAAAAATTACATAGAAGGCTAAAAAGACACCTTATTTTACTATTTAGACAACCTTAATTAATGTTTGAAATATTTTTATTAGTTGAAATTGCATTGTTTTCCGAAAAAGATGATTACAAAAAGTTGATTATAGGTTAACTTTTTATAAAAAATAATTATAGAATGTCTAAAAGGTGTCTTATTAGCAATACCTGGAGTGAACGATGAATCATAAAAGCCCCGTTTACATCTTTTAATATTATCACAAATGAACTTTGGGAAAAGGGATGTCGGGTACACTTCAGTATATGCCTTACATCATCCTGTAGCAGGGTTTTATTTAATATCTGTTTTAAGTTTTGGATTAAACCAAAAAGACCATACATTCGTTATGTCAAAAATCAAATATACACGGAATACATAAACCAGAAAATTCGTAGTCTAGACTAATTTATAACTTCTAATTATAAATTTTAAATAATTCTGTTAATTACAATAGTTTTTTAAGAGATAACTGGCCTGCTAATCTCTTCACACCTTTTCACTATTGTATGTCCCGAATCTCGATCGTCTTACTTTTATAACGGAAAGTCAACAAAAGCAAACCTTTCTAATTCCGTCCGTGTTTAATTCTTTTTAATCGGTGTATGAAAACTGAGAAGACAGAAAACTACTTTTTTTTATAGTAATTAACTAAAATTTTACACATTCATCAGTTAATTTTATAATAAAATAAATAAGGCACTTAATTAATAGTTAAATCTTGATTAGTTAACACAAGAGGCTTAATTCTCTGGTAAAGAGACTAGGAGGGGTTTGACTGGGTGGATGCATGAATTTACAATTAGGGCATGAAGGTGAAGTCTTGAACATCATCACCAACATATGACACTTTTTACACACTGCTGTTACCATCTCTTGTTGTTGATCTCCGCCTTCCAACGCCAACCACGAGGATGCTCCACCACCAGCGTTGCCGTTTTTGCTGGAGGTTGTGCTTAGAGACTTGAACTTTGAGAAGTTGTCTGCAACATGATGTTTCCTTGTTGTATCGGATGATCCACAGGGTAGGTTGAGCTCAAGATCAAGACTCATGTTATTGGGTGGTTCTGGACTGCGTCTCGGATCCTTTGAAGTCTTTTTATGAGTTCTTGTGTTATAATAGTATATTTGGCCAGACTGCATTGATAGAATAGTATAAGAATTAAAAAATAAATGAAGAATTGAGGTGCTTGTAAACAAATATATGTATATTTGAGGAAATAAGAGTAATTCAATCATAAAAGAGTTTGCTTGAAGAACCGATGTATATTTCAGTTAATTAATTACCTAACGATTTTCTTAACTTGAAGCGTCCAAAAAGTTAAGACTTTCGGTCTCTTGCCGAACTTCATAATTCACTTAAAAAGCTTAAACTTTTTCATACACAAAAAACTGAAAATCATGAAAATATTTTTCATCTCAAATGATGAAACTTTTGGTCACGTGGATGTATCACACTAAATAACTTGAAACCGGTTTAATTTTGAAAGAAAAGTTGAGGGGTTTCTTTAAAGCAAAAGTGTTCCTCTACGTCTTTCTAGAAAAACAAAAGTACCTTTAAGAACAAAGTATTTTAATTACTTATGTGATTTATATTTCAATTACCTTGATATCGAGGCATCGTTGCCACTCCAAGGGCATGGGAGTCTCAAGATGAAGCTCAGTGTCAAGTACCGATCTTTTTGAGTATTTAATTTTTGACTCAGGGAGGTCATCCAAGAAATCTTCTGGTTGTAACAACCCCTCGCGTTTCCTCTTTCTGGAAGAATCCTCACAGTCTTGAATCATTGTTGATATAGGCAAGAGAGATGCATGAAAAGAAACCATGTATTTGAGAGAGAGAGAGAGAGAGAGAGAGAGAGAGAGAGAGAGAGAGAGAGAGAGAGAGAGAGAGAGAGAGAGCGCGCTAGTGAGTGTGTTTAAGGCGTTGTGTGTGTGACCAAGATTGTGGAGTGGTTATGAGATTTATATAGAGGAGAAGAGAAAAAGGAGGTAAATGAGGTTAGCATAAATAAAATAAGCGCATAACTGCAAGGGAGAATCTAAAAGGGGCAAAATAATAAATGTGAAACTAGTAAGGCCCCATCAGAACTCCCCATGACGTGCACTTCAAGTGAAGTTTGAGTTTTGCAATTACTCCTACAATATATTGTGTGTAGTTCTACCAAATGTTTAAGTCACAACCAACTCTCTCTTTCATATGTGTGGTCACATACTCACATTTACTCATATGCATGCATGATTATGAGACCTTATGTTATGAACCGAGCAAAATTAATAATATGAACGATTTGTTTGGTTATGAAATAAGAATTTACACCCTGTTCATGAGTACTTTACGTCAATACAAATCGACATAGTTTTGATGATATTTTTTGTTGTAATTCATGATATATATCAACTCATTACTACTGTTGTTGACCAAGACTACATCTGAAATCTGATTGACCACCCATATATGCATGTTGTATATAAAATTTGATAAACTTAGCATACCACACACACCTATTAAATGAAAAGTATTTTGATAAATAATTTCAATTTAAACTATACACTTGTCCTTAATAATTCATATACATTGATTATAAATATCAAAAACTCGTTAAAGGTCATAATCACCTATTAATTGTATGTACACATATGAGATAACTACATATTTGAGATTGATGATGAATTATATTTCTATATACTAGCTCCATCTATTGGTTGTCAATGTCATCTGTTAATTATAAGAGGTTATGTTGAGATAACAATCCAATTAACATACATTCAATTGGTTCCTTAATATCTACTTACTCAGATTTTGGACCGATCCCGTTCAAACTATTTAATTCCTGGCTTCTCAGGGACGGTTTTGATTAGATTGTAAAGGATGCATGGGACCAATTTGTAGAATATGGTACTCCTGATGCGTATTTGGCTGCCAAATTTAGATTCTTGAAGGACTCGATTAAGAAGTGGAGGAGAGATGCGAGCCTTACTGGAAATAAGGGGTATAATGACACTATGACTGTGGTTAATGATCTAGTGAAGCTTGCGGAGTCCAGACCACTTTCTTCTGCTGAAATGGATGTATGGAACACAAGTATCAAAAGAATAACGGAGTGGGAACGACTTAAGGCCTTGGACCTGAAACAGAAAGCAAGAGTTAAATGGACCATTGACGAGGATGAGAATAGTAAGTTCTTTCATGGGTACATCAACAACAAAAACAGAAGAAATCTCCTACATGGTCTCATGATTAATAGTCGCTGGTTAACTGATGTTAGCGAGATTAAAGCGGAAGTTTTCAGATTTTATTCTAACAAATTCTCTGAAAATCATGTCTCCAAACCCAAACTTATTAACTCGCAGTTCAAGTCAATCTCAACGATGGACGCCATTAGAGTAGAATCCCCTATTAGTCTTGAAGAGGTGAAGGCTGCGATTTGGGACTGTGGAAGTGAAAAAGCACCAGGCCCTGATGGCTTCACATTCAAGTTCCTTTAAAAATATTGGGACATTATCAAATGTGATGTGATGAAATTTGTGAATCGTTTTGAAGAGTGTGGATCGTTTGCTAGGGGATGTAACTCGTCATTCATCACTTTGGCTCCCAAAACCAAAGACCCTTTATCTTTGAATGACTTCCGCACTATTAGTTTAATGGGATGCTTGAGTAAGATTATAAGTAAAATACTCTCTAATCAGTTAAAAACAGTCATTGGGAAATTAATTGGTGACAAGCAGTCTGCATATGTGGAGGGGCGTTGTATTCTTGATGGCCCCCTCATGATCAATGAGGTATGTTCATGGGCGAAGAGAGCTCGCAAAAAACTCCTGCTCTTTAAAGTCGACTTTGATAAGGCATTCGATTCGGTGAATTGACAATATCTTGACTCGATCCTTGAGCAGATGGGCTTTGGTAACAAATGGCGGATGTGGATTCGAGGTTGTTTAAGCTCATCTAGGGCCTCTGTGATCATTAGCGGTTCCCCGACGAAGGAATTCCCTATATTTCGAGGGGTTCGTCAAGGTAATCCTCTCTCTCCATATCTCTTCATTATTGCTATGGAGGGATTGAGTGTAGCCCTCAAAACGGCGTGCGATAAAGGTTTCTTTAAAGGTGTCCTGATCTCGGGTGATGGTCTGATCATATCCCACCTATTATACACAGACGACGCGTTGTTCTTAGGCAAGTGGTATCGGAGTAATCTCAAGAACTTGGCTCGTATCTTGAGATGCTTCCATATTTCTTCGGGCCTTAAAGTGAACTATCATAAATCGAAGGTCTTTGGTATTGGAGTATATGCGGCTGAAACTGTTCACTGGGCTAACTTATTGGGTTGTGCTGCGGGTGCCCTTCCGTTTGATTATTTAGGTGTTCCAGTCGGTGCTAACATGAATTTAATTAAAAACTGGAAGCCTATAATCAAAAATTTTCACTCCAAACTCTCTGTGTGGAAGGCTAAAACACTGTCTTTTGGAGGCAGACTAACTTTAATAAAGTCAGTCCTTGGTAATCTGCCTACCTATTATCTCTCGTTGTTCAAAGCTCCAATGGGTGTTTTAGAGGAATTGGAGAAGATTAGGCGATCCTTCCTTTTGGGGCGGATGTGATGAGAGTAAGAAAATTCACTGGGTCAGCTGGGAAAAGGTGTTGGCAGCCAAAAGTAATGGGGGTCTTGTTGTGGGTTCCATAAAACCCTTAAACATTGGGCTACTAATGAAATGGCGGTGGCGACTAAAGAATGATAGAGGTTCCCTATTGGGCCCGCGTGATCTCTAGAATCCATAACTTATTGAATAAGCCCTTTGAATATCTTTCTAATCAATCGTGTGTTAGGGTTTGGAATAATATTGGCAGAATTAAGAATGCATTATTAGAGCATGGGTTGGATGTCCATGACATATTCAATGTGGTGATTGAGTCGGGGCAACAAACACTCTTCTGGTATGACTCATGGTTGGGGTCCGGGAATCTTAAGGCTAAATACCCTTCCCTATTTGAATTGGAAACAAAGAAAAGATGTAAGGTATCCGACAGAATTGTAGATTCAAACCATGTATGGGTTTGGAAGTCTAGACCGGTTGACCTGGGTTTAGACTCTACAGTTTCTGCCCTATGTAGGGATATAACTGATATTCGTCTTGGGGCGGGGTCTGGACCATTGGAGTTGCAAATTATTAGGTGATGGTAGGTACTCGGTTAGCTGTCTCAGAAAGATTGTGGATGCTACGCAGATCAACATTCCTAAGACTTCCGGTATTCTTTGGTGTAAGGCGGTACCAATCAAGGTGATATGTTTTATTTGGAGGGGAGTACAAGATAGAATTCCAACTACTGTGGCCTTGGAGAAGAGGGGTATTGTAGTAAACTCCATGCAGTGTTGTTCGTGCATTGGGGCGCCTGAATGTTCAGGACACGTCCTTATGGACTGCCCATTCGCGACTATGATTAGAAATAACATCTTGGGTTGGTGTGGATTATCAAATGCTCATGACTCTATAAAGAATGTCTATGATCTTCTTCACCTGGCTGCCACCAGATGTAACTGCCATAGAAAAAGAGAAAGGTTGGTTGCTATCTGCTATGGCTTGCTGTGGAATTTATGGAGGTTCAGAAATAAACGACTATTTCAAATGGAGGGTACTTCACCGTCTCAAGGAATTGATTTTATAAAGTCAATGGTTTTTTACTGGTTGAAGCATAGAAATAAGAATAGTATTTGTAATTAGGAGGAGTGGTCAGTTTCTCCATTTTCTGATTTGTAATTTCTAATTTGCTTTGTATTTTGTTTTCGGTCTACATCTAATTCCTTGCTAGGTGTAAGTATCATCTCTTTAATATATATTTGTCGTTTCTAAAGTTTTGAAAACAAGAATGCAAAACAAATAACCAAAATAACTCTTTGATTAATTGGAAAATCACTCAAAACCAATGTTTTTACAATCTGTTCTCATAATCATAAACTCGATTATGGACACGTATATATAACCTAACATACCAACTTGTATTAGACTAGGAAACTTATGACCAACTTGCCATAAACTAAACTTTCCATAAATTAGATTGCTTGGACCCCAAGACTTAGGATTCCAACAATCACCCCCGAATCTCTAAGTCCTTCTAGAGAATTCTTCAACCCGATCCGTATTTAAAAAACGGATTCGTCACTGTCGTCACGTTCCGAAAAATCACCGTCTTTTAATTTTTGGAGTCGTTCTGGACATTCAGAAGCAAAGTGACCCGGTTTGTCACACCGAAAACAAATCACCTTAGATCGATCCTTTTCCCTATTTTTCTGATTCTTCCCACAACAACAATTACAATTTTTGCAATCAGAATTAGAATTGGACAGTTTATTGGGCCGACTGCTTTGAGAAACCCTATTATTCCCTTTGGGCCCGCCTGATCCGCCCGACCTGGATAACCCACTATATCCGGATCCACTTGACCCATTAGTCCCATTAAACTCATTTGCTTTATTAGACCCAATCGATCCTTTCCAATTTCCCTTCGTTCCCGATGAGTTACCCCCACCAGTCGACGACCCACCTCCATCTCCGGTCGATTTTTCGGCAAATAGAACCCTCGATTGTCCTTCTCCAGCATCGACTTCCCTTATTCTTTCTTCATATGCCTTCAATCGACCCACTACGTCTTCAAACCCTACCGATTTTAAATCTAGTACCTGTTCAAGAGATGCAACGATGTGAATGAAGTTTCTGGGTAATGATTTGAGGAATTTCTTCACTAATTTTGATTCCTCAATCGTTTCTCCTAATGCCGACGATGTAGACGCGATTCCGGACAGCTTTCCGGCAAAGCTATCGATTGTTTCTGACTCGAGCATCTTCAGGCGATCGAATTCCGACATCAAGGTTTGTAATCTCGCTTCTTTGACTCTATCTGCGCCCACATTACGTGCTCTAATCGCATCCCACAATTTCTTGGCTGAATCCTGATCTCCAATCTGCATTATGAGGTTTTCTGGTAGGGCTTGATATAGCAAACCCATGGCAAGGCAGTCCTTTTCTTCATTGACATCGGTTCCTGGATCAATCACAGTCCAGGCTTTGTGGATGCGTAAGACAACCTTCATACGCATTGCCCACACGGTGTAGTTAGTGGATGTGAGCATCGGACACAAAACTGAGGTTGTCCCAACCTCCTTCACTCTCACCGGAGCTTCTCCTTCTCCCCCTGTATCTGTCATGTTGACCTGACTCGTCAACAGGTACAAATCGATCTCACAGCTTCTCAACCTAAGCTCTGATACCAATTAAAGTTTTGAAAACAAGAATGCAAAACAAATAACCAAAATAACTCTTTGATTAATTGGAAAATCACTCAAAACCAATGTTTTTACAATCTGTTCTCATAATCATAAACTCGATTATGGACACGTATATATAACCTAACATACCAACTTGTATTAGATTAGGAAACTTATGACCAACTTGTCATAAACTAAACTTCCATAAATTAGATTGCTTGGACCCCAAGACTTAGGATTCCAACAGTTTCCAAAAAAAAAAAAAAAAATGGTAAACCCAATTAAAAATAAATAGGAATACTAACATAATAAACAAATTATGTCTTTCTGCATGCTATGATTTTTATCCTACCGTTTCGATTCTTATGATCATTATCTCCATTACATATAGTTGCAAGTAATATAACAGGTTGCTCATCTTTACTTTTGTTATACCAATACATGTATATGTACATAAAGGTTCAAATATCACCGAACGACATGCGTTGCTTTAATCTTTTGACCATATAAATAGTGAAACTATTTGTAAAGGTTCAAATATCACCGAACGACATGCGTTGCTTTAATCTTTTGACCATATAAATAGTGAAACTATTTGTCTTTTGTGTATTGAAACGCTCCTGAGATGCATCACACATAAATGTAATATCAGTACTCGAAATTTATGTGTTGCTATAACAGAATTACAATACTCTAGAAATCAAAGAGCTATAAACTTTCAATATGCACTAGGACTACATGTGTCATTTAACAATGATAAGGACTCAAAAGTCACATTAACGAAGAGAAAGGGGTGTAGTGTAATCGATCATTAAATTAGGAGTAAGAGAGACTGTATAGATACAGTTGAAGGAAGCCATGAATGCACATAGAGAAAGAGCTTTTAATGGGGTTTCATTAAAAACCAACTTCCACAATTGGGTCACTCAAAGAACTACAAAACTTTAATTAAAAGCACCCAACACCCCCTCGGCTATTAAATTTGACACGTCCCCTTGTATTTAAAACATTAGTCATCTTCCCCCTTTGAACTACTAAAACTTTTAAAGCTTTCCACAACCCCCTCTACACACTTTAAATCCCACCATAAGTTTATTCATCTACTCCTATGAATTTATGTCCTCTCTCTCCATTTTAAACAACCATATTAACTCATGTCCTCTTTCTTTTATTTTCTTTCTTTTTTTCATTTTGTTGTTTGAAAATATAAAAATTGTCTTCATGCCATTTATGTTTTAGGGTACTACAATTAAGAGATAATGGAAGTAGAGTGGTACTGATGATACTGTGTTTCTTAAACGATCATTCATGTGAAAAAGTTATTTAGATAGGATATGTGGGGTACGTTTCAATTCGAATGAACGGGTTTCTCTAATTAGTCATTTACGAGGCCTTAAATAGTATTAATACTGCCCTACTTGAATTAATTAAAGCCTTATCTTGCCTTAAGGACAAATACAAATGCTTAAAGAATGTCCAATCCATATATCAAAGTGTATCAAATCTAGAACACAAAACCACATTGTTTAGGGAAGCCAATAAAAAAGAAATAGCCAAAAATACTAGTGGTAGGTTGTATTCGTAGGTCTAAACATATATCCAACATTTATAGTAAAGTTTTTACAATTATATTGACAAATACCTTGAAATATATTAATAGCTGTATCGTTACTAATACTTTGTAAAACACATTTTTCAATATATAATACTAACCTATCATTCAAAAGTTAATCACCCATCAAAGTATCAAAGAATTAAAGAAATATTAATGTTTATGTATCAAACAAATGCAGAGTCCTTCAATCAATGAATATCTTCTTACTTCTAGGTCTCTAATAGCCGAGACAAAACAACAATCATAAATTTACGAATCCACAATCACCATTAATTGTTAATTGTATGATGCTTCCTCGTTTCTTTGATTTCTTAATTCTGAGTGAGACTCAAGACAGTGCAATTAACAATGACAAACATGGAGGGTGGAGGGTGAAATGAAGGTCTGTCAATTGTTTTTTACTATTTGGAACGAGAAAACAAATTTATATTATGTCATTATATATGTATCGTACAACGTTTATATAAAAGATTTATAAAATAAAAAAAAACAGTAAAATTTATAATCAAACAAATCATACAAATAAAAACCTACCGAAATCAAAATAACCTAAAACAATGTTTTCTTGCATTTTTTTAAGCGAATACATCTTTTATTTTATAATAATCAATATTTTGTAAGAAAAAATCACTTTCAATACTTAAAATCGTTAATACATTCAATCTTTCTTAAGTTATAATAGTTCAGAGATAGGATTTCAAGATCTTTAATTTTAAAAAACTTTTTTTCATGGAAGCAACCATAACTAGGATCATCAACAATATCATATATGCAACCAACATATTGAAGAAGATACGTATTCTTCTTGCATACTCCATTATTTGAATAGATGTTAAAGGGGTTTAACTTTTGTATGTTCCATCTGACAACATTTCTTCAGAATTTGTAATTCAATAAATAAACTACTTCCTTCGTATTATATTATTCACTATTTTTCAAATTGAACTTAAGATTTAAAAAATATTTTTCAAAAAACCAAATATATATTAAAAATATTGTATTTGTTTAAATCTACTTTTCAGTTGAGCAAGAGTTATATTGACAAGAATAATAAAATAATATTTTCTAAATGTTCTTGATAAGATTGGTATTCTTCGTTATCTGGTTAATCAAACTGTTTTTTTAATATAAATACGTTATTAGGAAATTCAGGTTCAACTCCAATATTATTTGCTATTTCTCAGTAATAGCAGCATCAAACCTACTTTCCTTATATCCTTAAAAATAATTAATAAGCCCTTCTAGATTTTTTAGCTCAACATCAAGAACAACATATTTGCATTGTAAGATTTTGTTTTCCAAATTAATTTTATACAAAATTTCATATCGTATACATAAACTTAAAATAAATTCAAAATTAGTAAGTTCACAATTTACTATTGCTTCAGCATTTCGACACACTTTAGCATCATCACTTATTTTAGATAACTTTATTAAAGCTTCTCTTATTTGGGAAAATTATGTTTTTATTGTTATAACGCTTTCGATATGACTTTCTCAATGAATAACATATAATGATTTAAGTGTTACATCATCTATAAGTTCAAAAAGATACGCTATCTTTTTGTAGAATTAGAGAAACATTATAAATCATTTGACATATAACAAAAAACATTTTTTCCTTGTGGAAAGAATTTATCATATCATGCAAAACGATTTTTAAACTATGATATATGCAAGGCATATAAAAAACTCTATAATTTAAATTAAGTAATCATTTTTTAACGTATTGGTGTTTTCTTTTCATATTTATCCCATTATCATATCATTCACCATGATCATAACTAATATTCAAATCAAGAGATTTTATAGCATCTTGTAGAACATTAAAAAGACTTAGAACGGTTGTATCTTCTACAATTAAAAACTCTTCTTCTTTTAATGTAACATTTACCGTACCTACACATCTTATAATCAAATTCATTTATTCTTGGTGACTTGCATCCCGAGTACTATTAAGAATTACAGAAAAAAATTGTCTCTTTTTTTTAATAATTGCAATTTTTACCTCAAATACCAATATTTCAATTACTTTATTTTGAATTTTATGACTAAGATAATGATTATGTATTTCTTTGTCTTTAGTCATTCAAAATGTTCTTTCATTACCTGATCAAACTCAACAATCGATTCAAGTACACTTAAAAAAATTACAATTTGAATTTTCATTAATTTTTTCATTTGTTCCACAAAAAGCCAAATTATTTTTTGCTAAACATTTTACAACACAAATAGTTCTAACCATAACTTCTTTCCGATGTTTAAAATCTTTTCTTTATCATTTCTGGTAATTCTTTAACAACTGTTTCATTTTTATTTAACAAAATTAGTGTTTCAGACAAAGTTCTTAAATTAGTCATATAATCAGAACTATTTTCATGTTGTTTTAATGTTTCACTAAGATATTTCCAATCTTTAATTCCTTTGGTTGTCATATTACTTTTAATTCGAACAGTTTTAAATAACTTACAATAAAAACAAAAAACTTTATAAAGTTTGTTTGAATACACTAACTATTTTCTATCATAAAAATCAACAGTTTTTAATTTATAAATAATAAATTACCTGAAAAATGTATACCAAGTGTATTTTTTTTTGGAAAAATTGAATTCATATCAATTTCTCTATTACACACTTTTTTTTATTATCAAATCTTTCATTTTTTAATTTATATCATCTCATACTCTAGGATAAAAAAAAAATATTAAAATCACATAGTGTATTTGATGGGTTTTGAGCATTCTAACAGTCCTATGGTGTACATGCAACCCTAGAAACCTTGGATCTATGTTTTCTCTATCATACATGTAAAATTTCATTTTCCAAGGTTCTCATCCTAACTAACATATCATGGGGTATATGTATTCCAAAACTTGGTAGAATGACATACATTTCTTGTTGCTTGGATTCCTTAAGACCTTGTGAGCCTAGCACCCAAAATGTGATGCCTTAAATGCTTCACATAACACTACAACTCTTGGAATAACTTGAGAGAAGAACACTTGATCACAAAATCGGCTAGCACTCACTTTTTTGTCTTAGTGGCCGATTTTGCTTACTATGAGGTTCTTTATATAGTGTGTCATATGTAGGGTTACACCATACAAGCCCTAATGTGCGTGAATTTTTATTTCATCCATGATCCATGAGTTTTAACCTCCATGGAGTATCCATGGAGCACCCTATGGGTCGTAGCCCAATCTAATGAGTCATGGATCATAAGTCCACTATATAAGAATGAATGATTTACCAAATCAATCCCCATACCAACTAAATAATTCTAAATTAATTCTTGATCAATACTAACTAAATAATATGATTTCATAGTAATATATTAGAACTTATAATATATTAACAAATCACAATATATATATATATATATATATATATATATATATATATATATATATATATATATATATATATATACATCTTTAATTCCTTATGATCTAAAAAATATGAATTATATTTCATTAAAAATGATTTATTTAAAAATGTAATTATTCAAAAAATTTATGATCCTTAAGTCTAATGATCCAAAATTAATATAATTCAAATGTTATGATTCTTACTATAACACCTAGTTTCCTTATGTTTCTAATTTTGAGATAGTTGATCAAAATTCGATCAAGTAAAGGTCTTGGACTTCCAGGAAATAAAGTTTATACCTTATTGGATGTTGATAATGATGGTTAGGTGATTGAGGCCTTGAATTGTGCTTTGGAGCCAAAAAGGGTAAAATGGGGAAAAGTGATATTTTAAGCTCGTTGCATGTATTAGTTAATTAAGTTGAGTATTTATTAATTCAAAGGTAATTGGAAAACTTTTGTGGCTTGTTAATACATTCATGTGCATATAAAGATTACTGTAAATTCAAATAAAGTAATGGTTCCATGTTTTGGGGTCATTTTGCAGCCTCCATCACACCAAGAGCTCCTTGGGAGCAAATCCTAGCCTCCATTTCACTACGTAAAGCCTCTTATCTCTCCACACATATATTCTGTATGATTTTGGTGACTTTTAGAATGTTTTTTCTTGCAAGATTGAGAATTGGAGCTTTGCATTAGAAGATCTCAACATTCATCTACTTTTGGACCCTTGTAAGTAATAAAGTTCCAAGCTTTATTGTGTTTCTTCATGAGATCTATGAGTAGTTAGTGTTACGGTCCGTTTTAATGGAGTTTTATTCCCTTCGAGGTTTGTTCCGTAGAGCTTGGAGAACTCTTGAGTTTTTTATTGATCTTTGGGTTCAGGTCTGTTCATTTGATGGAGTAGGGAGTGCATGTAAGAGCTCCCTTTACTCTATGCATGAAGAAAAGTGAGATTTAGAAATCTTTAGATCTAGGGCTTTAGATCAGGGTTTTTTTTTATATTATTAATGGATAAAGGTGGAAACTTTATCTATTTATACATTATAAGGAACCAGATTTTAAAGTTGGAAGAATGGACTTAATGGATTAAGTCTTGTTGGAGTTGCTGGAACATGGTAACCACGACACGGTTATTTAGGGTCATGTTTTGGTTCCTGATATTCTGTTGCACGTCTGTGAGTGAGAATACTTGCCTATTTTGTTCTTTTATCACCATAGCGCGGTCAAGGGGACTATCCATAACGCGGTGATCAGTGTTTTTTTGACCATTGGCTTTGATTGTTGACCATTGACTTTTGAGAAGAATTGAGTTCTTGAGTAAGGAGTAGTCTTGGTTTGGCATTAGGTAGCTTGTGTTAGCTATTTTGTTGTTGACGTTGCTTTTGAGCTTTTATAGTTTAGCTCAAGTGAGTTGTCTCACTATACTTTGTACTACATAATAAATCATATGTATATTAGGATGTTGATATGTTGTGGTGGTTTGTTAGATAGGTAGATAGCTAATAATAATAACATGTGGTTGATTGTTTGGTTTTGGTGGTTTTTATGCATATGTCGACATATTATGGGTGGATTGAGGGTGGTCCAACTGTATGCTGAAGGCCAAGATACACGAGATGTCCATCTTTATGTTGAAGGCCAAATGGGTGGTCCAGCTTTGTGTTTTAGGCTATTGTGTGCATGCATTGTATGCGTATTGTTGTGTGAGGTATTGTAGTGAACTCACTAAGCTTACATTTATGAATTAAATGTTTTTAGGTACTTTATCAGTTCATGAGAAGGTGAATGCATAACTGTACACACCCATCAATAGTTTAATGATCTGAGATTTCACAATATTTTTCTTTATAACTCTGATTTTGAACTACAATTTACGAACAAATGGTTTTGATTGAACGTAGCTTTATAAGAATGTGTATTTATTCTAGTTTAAGAATAAAAAATTATTCTAAAAATTAGGATGTTACATTTACTCTCAGATTATTCAAAAATTTGTCAGGTTTAAACTTCAAAAGACATATTAATCCGGAGTAATATATATATATATATATATATATATATATATATATATATATATATATATATATTAAAACATTATAAATAGAAAAAAACAAACAGACAAACAAAAATGAAAAAAAAACTGAATTTAAGTTTAATTACGTTAAGAAATAATTAGAATTTGAATCCTATCCAAATTAATATATATATATATATATATATATATATATATATATATATATATATATATATATATATATATTAAAGTTGTGATAAATTTCAATAGTAAACTGTTGGAAATTTATCAAACTTTGGTCCCTGTAATGTTGTTACAATTTTTGTGGACTTTTTAATTTATTTAGAGGGGGTGTTTTGTAAAATGTTTCCACCGCTTTCAACGTGGCTAACAGTTGATCCTTTTTTGGTATTCTCGATTGTACGTGTCAATTAACTCTGGTGCTCCGATTCATCAACCCCACCTCCTCACCGTAGATTGTCGATGAGCCTAAGAGATCAACTGGTGAGGTCACGTTTTTGTTTCAGGCTTAAAACCACCTCTGTACCCTCTGTGAACATTGGAAGCCACCACTACACCGGCTACTACAAATGTCCTCCGTAAACCACCCCCAATCGTTGTTTTTGTTTTTAGGTTGTCGGTTTCTAGGCAACGGGAAGGCTAAAATCGCATGTTAAGGAAGCGCTAACACATCCACACAACCTGTTACCCCGCCTTGTTGGGCATCCGTGACGAAGATAGTAAGGTTGGCGGCGGTACCGATTCTGCCGCGTACGCTGCCTCTGATGTCCACTATCAATGTTCCACCGTCCTTCTTGGTCAAGACTTATGATATGGTGGATGATCCTGCTACCGATAAGGTTCTTCCCTTGCACTACGAATAACAACTTCATCGTCTGGGACCCTCCTGAGTTCGGTAAGGACCTTTTTCCCAAACACCTCATCGGTAGTCACTTTGTTTTAATTTCGTTCTATTTTGATTTTTAATTAAGGCTTACTAAATATTTGCTTTCTAATTGCAGACCATTCGAAGATGGATTAAGATGTGTTCTTTTTTCTCATAATCTTCCTTTGCTCTCTATAATCTTGGTTTTTTTGGTTTCTATGCCTTAGATTTGTTCTGATTTTGATTGATCAGTCGTTCGATCTTCGAATTGGGATTGGAAAGAGCAGTTCTGGAAGAAATAATCAAAGTAGTTGCATCAATTTCTTTCTTTGGCATGTTGAACTTTCTTTTGATTTCTCTGTGTTCGTATGGAATTGTTTCCACAGAAAAAAGAAAAACGATGGGCTGACAGATTGAGAGAGATGACAGAATCAATCAAGGGTGGTTTAGAGTTTGATGTGAGTTTGATGAAACAGAGGGTCGGCAAGTGGTGTTGATTTTGAACTCCGTTTTTCATATTAGTTTTTTCCAGCTAATTAATCAAGTCCTTAATTATGTTATCCTTTTCATATCCAAAACTAATGCATTTTCTTAGGTTGTATAATGTTTTAGGACCTGTTCACATGTTTCATCTGTAGTCTCAAGTGCCACTTCAGCAACAACAGTTGTTGTACAATGGAAAAGAGATGGGGAATTCTGAGACACTGAGTTGTTTGGGTGTTACAAATGGTGATTTAATGATGATGGTTTTCAGTCCTGCTTCTTCTTCCGCAAGGTATGCTTTTAATTTGATTTGGTTTAGACATCCAGTGATGATGGTTTCTCATAGATATATCATCAACTTTAGGGGTTCTAGCATTGAAGTTAGGTTAGATCCTGATGGACCTACTACAGAAGAGGGTGGGATTTGGGGCTTGCCCTTCCACAACTGAGTACCTTGTCCCCGGACCTGTGATCACTCGGCTCAAGTAGTATACTGGGCATTCCTTCCTATCGCAATGCCCCACGAGAAGTAGAAGTGAGATAAAGCTGCAAGGGATTGGCTGAATATTGATCCAGTTTAGGCAGCTTTCAGTCTCTATAAACTTGATGGAATATCTCTTACACAAGGAAAAAGACTTGCATCAATCAATGGCATGAAGGAGTTGAATCAGGAACATAATTTCAAAGCCAAAGCAAAGGCATTCATTTAGCAGGAGTTTACGCTGCAAAGAAGGATTTGAGTCTGAGAAAGACTGTTTCCCCATTTTCATACGAATAGTGAGAAATCTCAGAGTTTCTCCAGTTGGGGCATAGAAAGAAGACCTGAACTCGGTGTTTCCTCAATCTGAATAGATCAATCTGGATTATAGGCCAGCAAGCCCGGAACCAGCAAGTGGGAGCCTGCTGGCAAAGAGAATGTTAGTGAGTCTTAGCCATGATCAGACGAATGGTGTCAAAGACGAGAAAGAAGAAAGAGGAAAATGAGACATTCAATCATGATTTAGCGGGGGCAGTTAGACGATGCAAGGTATGCTTCAGAAGGCCTAGTTCAATCTGAGAGGTTTCCCATGCTCTCGCTCGTTCGAAAAGGTCAAATCTTTGATGATTCCATCATCTATGATTGAGTTGCGAAAACTTCTGGATAGGTATCCTACATCTGAACCGAATTCTTTCTGGTTAAAGAATCTCTTTCTAGTTGCTCTGAAACAATTAGGAGATTCTCTAGGTGGCAACATGCTATTGGGTGGTGGTCCCGCTTATAGGGTCAAATCAATACGCTCTAAGAAGAAATATTTGAATATAAATCTCATCGATATCATCGATCTCATAAGTATCATACCAAATCCCATCAATCGAATCACTTTTTCGAGAAATACGAGACATCTAAGTCATACAAGTAAAGAGATCTATTCATTGATAAGAAAAAGAAAAAACGTGAACGGGGACTGGATTGATGATAAAATAGAATCCTGGGTTGCAAACAGCGATTCGATTGATGATGAAAAAAGAGAATTCTTGGTTCAGTTCTCCACCTTAACGACAGAAAAAAGGATTGATCAAATTTTATTGAGTCTGACTCATAGTGATCATTTCTCAAAGAATGACTCTGGTTATCAAATGATTGAACAACCGGGAGCAATTTACTTACGATACTTAGTTGACATTCATAAAAAGTATCTAATGAATTATGAGTTCAATACATCCTCTTTAGCAGAAAGACGGATATTCCTTGCTCATTATCAGACAATCACTTATTCACAAACTTCGTGTGGGGCTAATAGTTTGCATTTCCCATCTCATGGAAAACCCTTTTCGCTCCGCTTAGCCTTATCCCTCTCTAGGGGTACTTTAGTAATAGGTTCTATAGGAACTGGACGATCTTATTTGGTCAAATACCTAGCGAAAAACTCCTATCTTCCTTTCATTACGGTATTTCTGAACAAGTCCCTGGATAACAAGTCTCAAGGTTTTGATAATATTGATGTTGATGCTAGTGACGATAGTGATGCTAGTGACGATATTGATGCTAGTGACGATATCCTTGATATGGAGCTGGAACTGCTAACTAGAATGAATGCGCTAACTATGGCTATGATGCCTGAAGATGAAGACCTACTTTATATCACCCTTCAATTCGAATTAGCAAAAGCAATGTCTCCTTGCATAATATGGATTCCAAACATTCATGATCTGGATGTGAATGAGTCGAATTACTTGTCCCCAGGTCTATTAGTGAACCTTCTCTCCAGGGATTATGAAACTAGAAATATTCTTGTTATTGCTTCGACTCATATTCCCCAAAAAGTGGATCCCGCTCTAATAGCTCCGAATAAATTAAATACGTGCATTAAGATACGAAGGCTTCTTATTCCACAACAACGAAAGCACTTTTTCACTCTTTCATATACTAGGGGATTTCACTTGGAAAAGAAAATGTTCCATACTAATGGATTCGGGTCCATAACCATGGGTTCCAATGCACGAGATCTTGTAGCACTTACCAATGAGGCCCTATCGATTAGTATTACACAGAATAAATCAATTATAGATATTAATACAATTAGATCCGCTCTTCATAGACAAATTTGGGATTTGCGATCCCAGGTAAGATCGGTCCAGGATCATGGGATCCTTTTCTATAAGATAGGAAGGGCTGTAGCACAAAATGTACTTTTAAGTAATTGCCCCATAGATCCTATATCTATCTATATGAAAAAGAAATCATGTAACGAAGTGGATTATTATTTGTACAATTGGTACTTCGAACTTGGAACGAGCATGAAGAAATTAACGATACTTCTTTATCTTTTGAGTTGTTCTGCCGGATCGGTCACTCGCACACACTCCCTTTCCAAAAAAGATCAAGACCCCAAGCACTACACTTAGATTTATTAGATTTGTTGCTAAAATATCGGTATTAAACCCGAAACTCCCGGCGGATGGCCAGTGGCCCAAAGAAACGAAAGAATCGGTTACATTTTTCATATGATCTCCTCGTATAGATAGACTAAAAAATTGAACAGAGTTCTTTTTGTATTACTTTGCCCTCTTTTATATATATATTGATATTGCTAGTTTCCTACTTTCTAAATAGAATAGATTTTTGATTCGATTTAGAAATAATGAATTACCTCCTTGGTTGCAACCCCTCTTAAAAACT
Source organism: Lactuca saligna (assembly GCF_052625555.1). Classification (NCBI taxonomy): domain Eukaryota; kingdom Viridiplantae; phylum Streptophyta; class Magnoliopsida; order Asterales; family Asteraceae; genus Lactuca; species Lactuca saligna. The sequence goes on along the minus strand of NC_136425.1, from coordinate 37,384,209 downwards.
AAAAAAAGGCCTACGAACACGAACGGGAAGGATGAAAGCGAGTTGGTATGCTAATTCCTCATCCGCAAATCAGCCCTTCCCGTGGGTTATTTTCTCAACGAATAAGTAATTCTAGGAATGAAATCTTTATTTAATTCGAAAAAGCAAAGCACAAGTCCAAGGCAATAAAATATGAAAAATTTTGATTTTTCATATTTCGAATATTAAACAAAAGGATTCGCAAATAAAAGTGCTAATGCTACAACCAGGCCATAAATGGTTAAAGCTTCCATAAAAGCTAGACTAAGCAATAAAGTACCTCGTATTTTTCCCTCCGCCTCGGGCTGTCTCGCGATACCTTCTACAGCTTGACCCGCAGCAGTACCTTGACCAACTCCAGGTCCAATAGAAGCAAGCCCTACAGCCAATCCAGCAGCAATAACGGAAGCGGCAGAAATCAGTGGATTCATAATCCCAGGATCACTAACTAAGACTAATCTAATATGAATTAAATAGAAAAGACTAATATAATATATAATAGAAAAGAACTGTCTTTTCTGTATACTTTCCCCGGTTCCACTGCTACCGCGGGCTTTACGCAATCGATCGTATTATATAGATATCCCTTCAACAAAACATAGGTCATCGAAAGGATCTCGGAGACCCACCAAAGCACGAAAGCCAGGATCTTTCAGAAAATGGATTCCTATTTCATGTTCAGGGGACGGAGTTCAAGGCGAGTAGTCTCTGGAAGTAGGTTCATCCCCCCCCTCTTGGTTGGCGATGGCCAGGTCTTTTGGTATAAATGACTTGCGATAGTCTAGCTAGCGAAGTAGGGTAGGATAGCAAACGATGCGATAAGGAACGGAGTCTGTAGCTGCCCTTCTATCTTTCTTTTAAGAAAAAGAGTGAATCTATAGAGAGCTACCTTCGACTGATTGTTCGCATCGGATCTCAGGTTCTCTATTGCACTCCCTAAATAGGGTTCTTTTCACCTTTCCCTCACGGTACTTGTACGCTATCGGTCATTGAGGAATACTTAGGCTTAGAGGGTGGTCCCCCTTTCTCGCGTAAAAGCGATCAGAATTCGAACACGCCGCGTTTTACTGGGAAGGATCGAACCATGGGAACGAATCTACAGGGCTATCACCTTCTTTGGCCAGATCTTCCAACCTTTTCACAATTACAGTTCACAGCGCCCTTGACTAAACTAACTCCGGCTCTACCCAAACTTTTCTGGTTCACCCCAACATTCCCCACTTGTCCGACTGTTGCTGAGCAGTTTTTGGATATCAAACGGACCTCCCCAGAAGGTAATTTTAATGTGGCCGATTTCCCTTCTTTTGCAATCAGTTTCGCTACAGCACCCGCTGCTCTAGCTAATTGTCCACCCTTTCCAAGTGTGATTTCTATGTTATGTATGGCCGTGCCTAAGGGCATATCGGTTGAAGTAGATTTGAAGAGAAACCCTCTGATGCACCACAAAGAAAGATTCGGAGAATTTGAACTGGCGTTTTTTGTTTTGTTTTATTAGATGGGTTGTTTTTTGTTTTGTTTTATTGTAGGTCGAAGATGATGATTAAAGTGGTCAATTGAAGAAACAGGTACACTATTGCTTAATTTATATGTCAATATGAATTTGTTGGTTTAGCTTATGGGACACCCTTTGATTATCAGTAGTTTTTTAATCTAATTAGATGGTTATTGTTGTTCTTCTTTAGTCATTTTTCCATTTAAATATCTTAGTTCTTATCAGATTATGAAAGGCTACCAGGGACATGGTTTTTGATGATGAACAAAATTTTCTTTCAGTTACTATACATACCCTTTCTTAATGTTTTCGGTTCTTGATTGCTTTTTGTATGTATCAGATTAGGATACACAAATTCTTGGAGAAAACAATGATAAAGAGGCTGCTAAAATTGGTAGAAGTGAATACAAAGTTTGTGAACATGTTTTTAATGCCTTCTTTAGGTGCTTTAGTGGGTCACACTCTTCTCAAAGTTCATCCTTATATTGAGTTTTAGATCTAATTTCAGCTGATTCTCTACTTATATTTTACACTACATTGACTCTATTTGGTTTTTTTAATCGACCATTTTCTGTTTGTGGTAGGAAATAGATGTGGTTTTAGTATAAGAGATTTTTCTAGGATAGGAATTGTTACAACTATTGTTTTGGTGATGCCATCTACTTTGCTATCAGAATCTGCTTAACGTTAGTTCCATATCTCTTGCTTTAGGGTTTTAATTTTTTTTTTTTTTTTGGATTCTCATTGTATGTCAATTAACAATTGGAATGCTGAGTTTCAATCCAAGTCTCCTATCTTTCTTAAATTCTTGATTTGCCCCTTTGTTTTTATTTATGTTTTATTAATTCTTATTCCCAATATTCTGATCATGCTTTTTTTTCCATTCCCGTTACTTGAAGTGTTGAGTTCTTGATAATGTTGCAGAAAAAACAACCATACTAGGTATGCATTGATCATAGATAACATTATTTTAATTTGTCCAAATACCATAAGAATATGGACATAATTACTAACAGGAAGTTGATGAAACATAACGAATTCACAATCAGAGTAAAAGGATTACTTCCACTTCAAAAGGGGGTATCAGAATTAGCTATAACATTAGAAGATCAAGTTTCCAAATGCTAATGTGAATTATTGATTTAAATGTTTCTTTGTGTTATGGAAATGAAACTTTGAATAATCCTCTTTTTTATCATATGGTTCATTTTACTTACTTTAGCTTTTCATATTGGTTACATTAGTTTATTTTTTAAGTTAATTTGATGTTGTTTGGTTTATAGATGATGTCCTCTTCTCCTTGCAACACATGCTCTCTATTTAAAACCTACTGTGTTCATCCTTTTATGTTTATGTACTCAATTTTAAATCTTTACCAAGCGCTCATCATATGAAAAAAGACAAGTTTACCCTTTTAGCAAAATTATGAGAAACAATTATAGTCAGAGCTCGAAGATGAAAAGTTCTTACTATGGACTCTCAATTTCAGGTAAATCAAGCAACGGTCTTTTTTCTTTTTTCTTTTTTCTAATTTTTTTCATAATTTTCATTTTTTCCATACATTGTATTCTTATTTTTTAACATTTTATGAATTTAAAAGGTAAAACCGAAATAATTGGCTGATGTGAAATGGTTTTTCTTTTTAGTGAGACAAAATAGCAACATAATTTCATTGAAATGTTTATTATACCATCCTACTTTCAGTTTTTGTATTACAATCGTCTTAATAAGAAAAGAAATATTAAAATACAATGCTATAATTGGACAGAATTTTCATAGTCATTGCTTTATTTAATATTCGAGAGGTAACACAAAAGGGTCATTATATTATAACATACTACAATATATTTGTGTACTTGTAAATGGACGAAACGTACATGGGATTGATCTTCCCGTTGGCTTTACTGCAACAGTACTCATAGTGAAACGTCAGCGGGGGGCATAGCGAAATTCATTTCCACACAAAAGTGACACCTTCCGACCCCCGCAACGCGGGGGTCACCTTTCTAGTTATGATATATGGATGTGTGTAACATACTAACATGTGATCATACTATCGAGTATGTATTTCATTCTACGAACTAGTTTCACATATGATCATGTCACATCCAAAGGTTGTGTTTGGCATTTCTGCTTTTAACGAAATCGTTGGTCAAAAATGATTTTTGCCATTCCTTCTAATTTTTAGAATGCCTACGAAATCTCTCTCTCTCTCTCTCTCTCTATATATATATATATATATATATATATAAATTACTAAATCGGTAAAATTAAACTTATTAATCTAAATTCATTTATTTATATATATATATATATGGGAAAAGTGAATATACTCTTAAGGGTATATAAGCTTAGGTGCTCAAACCCACCATAATACGTTGTTTTGTTTGACATGTTGATTATAATGTTCTTAAACTTCAACCCCTAACTTAATTTACTTTCTAGATTTTCAAAATTTTACTACTATCTTTCTCTTACATCACATCTTTTTGTCGAACACTACTAGACTATATATATTATAATTGAAAATGAATATTATGTAAAAAGAAGATAAATGTGAAATTTATAAAAAATTTCGAAGTAAATCATCTTAGTAGTTAAATTATAAGAACATTGGGCAATTATATAATTAAACTTATTAATCTATATATATATATATATATATATATATATATATATATATATATATATATATATATTATGTATCTAATAGATACGTTTATAAGTTTGATAAAAATTACTAAATCGCTATAATTAAACTTATTAATCTAAATTCATTTATACAGCATGATAGGAAATATTTCTGAATTATAGAAATGGTAAACTCTCAATGAATGAGCTACTATGTAAAAACATTTATTTCATTATATGGCTTTCCATGTAAAAATTCATCAATAAAAAGTTCCATAAAAGGACCTACCTACAAAATATTACAAAGCTTAGCCACTATATTTATAAGAGATTTTAGTTCTATCAATTAAATGAGAAAAAGTACCAACTAGGTGAGAACCTGGGGGTAATGATGTTAATCAGCTAAGTAAATACACCCTAATGAATGTACTGCGCAATTTTATGAATGCCTGCCTCTCTCACTAACACACATTACATATACATATATATATATATATATATATATATATATATATATATATATATATATATAATTTTTACACATTCCCAAATGCTTTTCATACAAGTCGGATAGCGCGATAAGGCAATTACACTCCTCCGCCTGGCATTCTATTTCTTTTATTAAATATTTTAATATTCATAAAAATATAATATGTATAATATATTCTAACATGGTATATTTTAGAATAGTAAAATACCATACATATTATATTGTTATGAAATATTAGAAAAGAATGATCTTATGGTCTTATAAAAATAAATCTTCTCAAATGAACCAACCGATATATATATATATATATATATATATATATATATATATATATATATATATATACACACATGTTGGGCCCAAGATCTTTACTATATCCAGGATCCTCAGCAACATCAGGATTCCAATTAAATATCGTTATTATTTTTATCAATATTTATAACGATCATATTTTATCTATAACTAACACGTGTGTAAAAGTAGTCAAGGGAAGACCAATTCACAACAAAGAATCATCTCAACTATGTTAAAGACCCGGAATACTTGGTCAAACAACGTTTATGAAGCTGGTCATAGAGGATCCTGAAAATATCAGACATCTTGTTGGCTGGATTAGACTATAAATTGTCACTTGTAATCTACACAAGACACTGTTCTTTAGCTTAAGTTTACTCTACTAAATTCTCTACTCATTCTTACTAAGAACTCATTGTAATCTTTACTTTATATCAATAAAATCATCAAGGAATGTGCTCATTATCACCTCCCAAGGTTTTATGCCGAAGATCCTAACAAGGATCAAGGGCTTTCCTTGTAAACCATCGTGTCATTTTTTTACTACTTGCTATTACACAATATGAACATCACTGCCTCTCATTCTATTTGGTTGATTAGTACTTGTGTAACTTTTTAGAAAAACAATTTGGCGCCCACTGTGGGGCTATGGTGTTCAAAATCCTCAAAAAAAAAAAATCATCTCTACACAACCAATCCTCTCTTCGTCCTCTGCTCCTTCCATTCCAACCAAAAACCTACCACCTCCTCCAAGTGGACCCCCCACTCAAAGGAAAACGACTGACACTTCCACGAAAAGCACCCCCATAATCGCTAATCCATGAAGTTTGGGATCCTCAGGGCTCTAGGATTCGACTGCCTCAGTTACTGCTACATAACTTTTCACAATGATGTGGAAAATGACACAACAGGTGACCCAATAGCAGGAGCAAATCTCAAGATCCTGTGGCTTGTAGATCATTCGCATCGTGAAGGTCTACGATGGGACTACAGATCCTGAAGAGCATATAGCCAAATACAGTGAAAGGATTGAGATCATTCCCATCCCAGGGCACTTGAAGGAGGCTTGCATGTGCAAAGGCATTGGTTCGACTCTTATAGGATCAACCCTCAAATGGCTACTAAACGTTCCCCCATAATCTATTACTTCATTTGCACACTTAGTCAATATCTTGAGTAATTAATTTTCTTACAGCAGAACCTTCGAGAAGATCACTAGTGATCTCTACCGGGTGGTTCAGGATCCTAAGGAAAAACTTAGGGACTTTGTTAACAAGTTTGGCATGGAAGCTCTGAGAATCCCCAACATTGGCATGGACACCATTGTGGAAGCTTTTAAAATGGGATTAAGAAAGGATTCAACCTTCTAGGAAGACCTCATGATGACCCCCATGCAAAAGATTGGACGAAGTCAAGTGCTGGGCATTGAGGTTCATAAGGCTCGAAGAGGATATAGAGATCCAGAAGAGAAGTAACCCTTCAGATCAGTATGAGAACCCCAACAAGAAGGTCGAATCCTCGACTCAATGATCATACAAATCAAAGCCCTATTCCAAACCGGATCAACACAGGGTTAATGCGCTTAAAAATGGAGGAGAAGAAGAAGAAGAGCTTCCTAAAATCACTGACTATTTTTTTCTATAGATGTTTCAGGTGTAATTCATGCTATGCGGGATCTTGGAGATAAAGCAAGATGGCCAAAGAGAGATAACAAGTCCACCACTTGGAAAGACAAGTCCAAATGGTGTGCTTACCATGAAGACTTTGGCCATATAACAGAGGAATGCATAACTCTACGAAAAGAAATCAGCTACCTACTTAGCAAAGGACACCTCAAAGAGATCCTTGCGAGAAAAAGAGAAAAATCCAATGAAAACAACCATGATGATCATAGGATCCTAGAGAAACCAGGATCTACGCCCTCTGACGCTAAGATAATTAACATTATCTCAGGCGGATCTAACATTTGTGGTACCTCTTATTCTCAAGCTAAAAGACACGCCAAGGTCTCTGTAGTGGTGTTGATTAAGATGCCATGTGCGGAATATGAAAGATCTAGTGAATCATTATGTAAAATCAAGAACACAAGGAGTAAATAAATCTTTGTAAGCTCGTATTAGATCTAGAAAGAATATACAAATGGGTTTGTACAAAAGTTCTCTCTCTAGTCTAACACTCTAAATGGTTCCTTACATAAAATGAGTCCCACTCTCTTCCTTATAATGAAAAGACAACTCATTACACATACAAGTGGGTAATGCCTCATCCAAGAGTGACTTTGCACCCTAACATTCTCTCCCCCTTTTCCGAAGCCGGGTAGAAAGCGTCAATTTGCATAAACTGCATGGGCCTGAAATGCATTTTCTTCAATTTCTTAGCAAAATCAGTCCATTTTTTAAATTTGGCAAAAATTGTCAAACTTTCGAATCTTCAATGACTGATTTCGAAATTTATGCCTTTTTTGCTTCAAAACTTCGAAAATCACCCCAAATGTCGAAGTTCGGTAAAAACTGCCAAATATTCGAAAGTGCATGTTCAACTTTCGAAATTGCTGCCACTTGCATTAAACTTTCGAAAATGACCTCAAAATTTCGAAACTGAGTAAAATGTGTCAATATGTCGAAATTTGAAAGACTGTATTCAAAACATTTCCTTTGCTTTCAAATTTTCAAAATTTTGTTAAGCTTTCAAATGTTGGTAAAAAGGTCACATTTTCGAAAATGAGAGGGACCAGTTCGAAACGTATTGGTTTTCTTCCCTTCTTCATTCATTCCACACTTACGAACATCACAAACCCGTTTACCCTTCTTACCTTTAGTTACAAAACACTTGCATTTCGAACCATCAAAATCAACCATTCGAACCTCAATACTTGACTCCAAACCATGACCCTTCCCAGTTCGTTTTCAAGAAAGTCGTTCATCCCTAATTCATTCAACCCAAATCGAACGTTCAATGCAAGATTACATATTGAAATTTTGAATCACATATCGGCATCCAAAACTTTATTTTGAAATCAATCAACTAAATCAAAATCAACATCAACCATTCTTGACTGTCGAATGTATCTTCAAACAATTAAGTTCGTTCAACATTCAGAGTAATTCACCCAAATTAAAACTCCAAACATCATCAAATATAAGACTTCGATATCGACCTGAGTAAGATTATCTCAACCCTTTGATTTCACAACCTTCGAGCAATTGAGTTCGTTATTAAGCCCATCGACTTTAAAATCTTCAAAATCCAAGGAACGAACAACTAAGTTTGTGAATCTCAGTTTTTTCCGAAGCCATCTTCTTCGAAGATCAATTGTTAATACCAAATCAAAATCTAATACCTTTGATACTAAATGCTTCATCCAACATCAAACATTGATCCATTAATTCTCAAAAATCGAACAAAATTCACAAACTGAGAATCAAGAAATTGATTTTGACTTTTCTTAGTTGACTTTTCAAAATCAAATGCTAATAAACTCGAAATTGAAGAGTTTTTATTAGTTCAAGTTCAGATCAAACAAGTTGTACAAATAGTTCTTCATCACTTGTTCATCATGTTCTTGTCCAATATTAATAAGATCTCAAAATCAATTACCGATTTCAAAACCATAATGTGATCATCATCGAAATAAAAGAATACTGATTCACAGGTTTAGAATCATAACCAATAGTCATCGATTTATGAGTAGAAACCTAAAAATCGATGAATGACTTTAGGAATCTAAATGTACAGATGAACAAAAAAACAAATGCAGATATTAATTGAATGTACAGATGAATCGGTCACAATTATGTGAACAGTAATGGATTGATTGATTTTTAGGCTTATAAATGTATAGAATGAAGATATTAATTGAATCAACTAAATTGGATTGGGATAAATACAATAACATCAACAAGAACAAAATAGGAGAATCAGTCTTGAAATTATGATCATGAACAATAAACAAATTTTAATTTTAGGCTCTATTTTTTATCTAAGCAACAATAAATGGATCAATCAATGAGGTGAAAACCAATTTTGATTCATTGAGACAAAAAGATCAAACAATCAAGAACGCAAAGCATGAATTCAATGAGATTAAGAGAGATCATAGAGAGAGACTCACCAAAAATGCTCCAATTGTGACAAATTTTGCCAAACCGAGAATCGTTCTTCAAAAAAATCACGTTGATCTTTGAAGACTCACTCTGATACCAATTGTAGTGATTTATGAATATGGTTTGGCATACGGAATTAAAGAACACACAATGAACATGGTGATTTCGGTGTTTAAGAGATGCATTCGATTATGTATGGTGTTACACAAAAAGGGATCCAGATCTAAATCTACATAAATAACACACACACACACACACACACACACTTAATGTTACATCTCCCAAGCACACCTCCATAAGTGGTATGAACCTACCTTATATAGAGGTGTTTACATGTCTCTCTCACTCTCTCTATCTCATGAGTCAAAAGGCTAATGCACCACATGCAAGTAGGTTTTATAAAATTCAACACATTTACAAAGCCATACATGGATAACTTTGCACCCAACATTCTCCAAAACATAAAAAGAGGATAGGCAACGAAAGAATACCATGGTAAGCAGTGTAAAAGAAATTACATTTGACGAGACTGACAGGGAAGGAGTTCAGGATCCTCATCATGACAAACTCGTAATAACACTATACATAGCCAACCATTTAGTCAGAAGGATCCTCGTTGATGGAGGATCCTCGGTCAATAGTACTCCTAAACACACTGAAAAGAATGAACATCCCAGAATCAGAGATAGTTAGAAGATCCTCAGTTCTCATAGGATTTAGTGGGGAACCAAAACACATAGTTGGAGAAATAAATCTACCAATATACATAGAAAGGGTAAACTCCATACAAAGTTTATGTGTTATTTACACTCTATCTTCTTGTAATGTGATACTAGGTAGACCATAGATCCACGAGATGAAAACGGTTCCATCAACATACCATCACTGTGTGAAGATGCCCACTCCATGGGGGACAATAAAGATCATGGGAGACCAAAAAGAATCAAAAGAATACTACAAAACCTCTATGAAATCTATGAAAAATGAATTCAACACTACCAACAACAAAGCAGAATATGAAGCACTCATCATCGGACTGCAATTGGCTAAGGATCTTCAAGTATTTGTTGATTCTTTGTTACTAACCAATCACTACAATGGATCTTATGCAGTGAAAGGTGAAAAATAGAATTATACCTAGAGATCCTCAAAAAAAATTAACTTCTGATTTCAAAAACATTAGCCTAACCCAAGTTCCCAGAGAGGAAACATGGAAGCGGATGCACTAGCCAATTTAGGACCCTTCCTTAGGATCCCACCAGAGATGAAGATTCCTATAACTTACATAATAACCCCAACCATAGAAACCCTCTTCGAGAAGTTAGAAGATCCCAAGTGTCCAACAAGCATAGCAGCTATTGAAGATCCTAACCCTGGGATCCTTCCTCAAAAAGATCCCGACAAATAGGATCCTCAAAGAAGTCCGCGATCATGGACCCAACCCATTATGGAATTCCTCCAAAATGGCACAATCCCGACAAGAGAAAAAAGTGAAAGAGCATTCAGGACGAGAGTCTCAAGATTCGTGTTAATCCAAGGTAAACTTTACAAAAAAAAAAAAAAAAAAAAAAAAAAAAAAAAAAAAAAAAATCTACGACAGGTCCATACATAAGATGCTTGGAAGATCCTAAAGCGGTGGAAGCCTTAAAGGATATACACGAAGGAGATTGTGACAATCACACCGGGGGCAGATCCTTATGCTCCAAAATATTGAGAATAGGATACTTCTAGCTAACCATGAAGAAAGACTCCTTTCTACATGCTCAAAAATGTGATGCTTGCCAAAGACACAAAAACAACCTGCACCAACCGACAGAACCTCTACATCTTATTATCTCCCCATGGTTATTCATGAGATGGGGTATGGATACTGTAGGAAAATTGCCAGTAGCCCCAGGAGGAAAAGTCTTCATGTTGGTGATGACTGATTACTTCTCCAAATGGATCGAAGCTGAAGCTTTCGTCTAGGTAAGAGACAAAGAGGTAGTATCGTTTATTAAACGTAATATCTTGACCAGATTTGGGATCCCAACTAAGATCATATGCGACAATGGATCCCAGTTTATTAGCAAAAGAACAAGAGACTTTCACACAAGCTGGGGGATCAAAATGATAATGTCCACTCCTGCTCATCCCCAAGTTAATGGTCAATCGGAGTCCAGCAACAAAATCATAGTCAATAATTTGAAGAAAAGGTTGGACAAGAAGAAGGAAGATGGGCTGAAGAACTTCCTTTCATTTTATGGGCAGATAGAACCACTTCCAAAGTGGCCACAGGTCAAACCCCATATTCCTTGGTGTTTGGCACGGAAGTAGGAATCCCTACTGAAATAGTGATCTCAAGGGAAAGATACTTGCTGCAAGATCAAGAGAATAATGACAGGATCCTAGCACATGATCTTGACACTATTGACAAGCTTAGGGATCTTTCCAAAATACACATTGTTGCTCACCAACAGAAAATCACCTAGGCTTACAATAGGAATATAAGGGTCAGAAGGTTTCAAATAAGAGATTTGGTACTAAGGAAAACATTCTAAAACACCAAGGATCCTAGTGTAGGAAAATTGGCTCTCAAATGGGAAGGACCATATCTTGTATATGTTGACGAAGGAAAATGAGCATACTAGCTAGCAACACTTAAAGGAGACGTTCTGCCAAGACCTTGGAATGTCATACACCTTAAAGCATACTACATGTAAGTAGGGTCAAATGATCCACAACAAAACCAAGGTACACATGTCCTTTAACTTAAAAATTTTATTATCACTGATTTTCGACTCGAACACATTACTAACTTAAGCATTGGTGGGGCGTTAAATAGACTAATGCCCACCCTTAGCTAACATTTTCTATGCAAAACAACATATGGTTGAGGACCCTCAAGAGTGAAGATCCTGAAACATCAGGACCCTCACAATCGGAGATCCCGAAATGACAGGATCCTCTAATTTGAACACCTCAAAGCACAACGATTTTGACACATAAAGATCCCAATACTTGGTAAACTCCATTATATTTAACAATATATCATGTACACAAGATAGATATTGATCATCTCTACTACGCCTAAGGGTACTTAATCCCCTATAAGGTTTAAAGAGCTAAATACCTCTTTCACACGATCTAAGGTTTATACACCTCGCTTGGACGCACATTATCTAACTGTGGGATACGGATAAGGGGGTCATTTAACGATTTAGTGGCTTGGCAACCCTCTTATCTTTAAACACAAGCTTAGATCCTTATGGTTTATAACATGTTCATGTTATCTAGAAATCGGGATCCTACCCTAATGATTACTCGAGGAATATAACATTTTCATGTTATCGGGATTCTACCACAGTAACTACTTAAGGTTTGTAACATTTTCATGTTATCAAAGATTGGGATTTTTTTCCCATAAATTACATAAAGTCTATAACATCTTCACGTTGTCACATTTTAGGAATGCTCCCCAGAAAATTCATTCAGATGGTAACATTTTCATGTTACCTACCCAATGAATTATACCTAAAGTAGGGATCCTCCCCAAAATATAACATTGACGTGTTATCTTTTTTTTTTCTAAGTCTATAATCTAAACAGGTTATCTTAAAAAGAAATTTCCTTTACAAGATCCAAAATCTTTAGGATCCCTGGCGGTAAGTATCCTTAGCATTAAGGATCCTTATTAACCTTTGTTGGTTCCTAACATTGAACCAAAGTTCTCTCCTAAGTTGGAATTTATCCTACGTAAATTCTAAAATTCAAAGACTCATGAAGCTTAAAGTGAAAGTCGAAGACAATCAGGTTCCATCTTTCCTTAACTTTGAAGTTTTAAAATTGAGGATCCTAAACCAATCACCGACATATAAACTCTCATCACTTTGGAATAATTCGTTATTTTGATATCTTCATAGAAGTCTTAAAAGCGTATTAAAAAAACTCTTACGATTTGGCAGTTAACCACTGAACTTCTAAGAGAAACTTTTAGATCGCTTAAAAAAGTAGTTATTGTTATTTTTTAATTAATCATTATCAGTTTGTTTTATTTTTGGGAACTTAACCGTGCAAAGGCATTAGTACTGTGTTATGTAGAAAACAGAGAGAGACGAAAAGAAAATCAACCATTATATTAAAAAATAAAGAGGCCTACAGCCTTACGAAAGCCATACATTAACATCAAAAGATTATACCACCCTAATCACCTAAAAGGCCTAGACCTTCACCTGGTCATCATTGGTCTTCTTCTTCTCCTCTCCCTCTCCTTCTGGCCGCACTACATGATCCTCAACGACGGTGGCAGTCTTGCCAGTTAACTTGGCTAATGCCTCACACCATCCAGTCACATCCTAGGATCCTGAATCTTCAAGATTCTTAGCCAGCTTAATCTTGGCCTCCAGGATAACCACAACAACGCTCGCCTTCACATCTGCTATCACCTCCTCAAGGTCTGCAAGGTGCTCTTCCTCTTTTTTGTCCTTCTTCTTTCTCAACAACTCTACCTTATGGAGAAGATCTTCGTTGGTAGCCTTCCAGACTTTCTCTTGCTCCTTTAGAGCATACTTGGCTTTCTCAGCCCAGATCCTAAGATCGTTTGTGCATTCAGAAATATGAGTGGAGACCTAGAAGGAACATAAAGATCATCAAAGGAAAAAAACAGTATAAAAAATAAATTCATGTAGGAAAATTATAGCCTAGGAGAAAGAGGTTAGCTTCCCAAGAGCATCCTCAATATTGTGGCCCTCTAGACTGAAATTTATGGCCCCGAAGGTCTTTCTCTTTTGGGATCCCGAAGTCCTTTCAACCAGGTCGAGCTGGGCTTTCTTTTGAGGAACTGAAGCAGAAGAATTTTCCTGCTTGATTCTGACTAGGCCGATGGTCATATCATCCTCGTGGTCAACTAGAGCGAAGCGAGCACTGGAGTGAACGGTCCTGGAACTTGCACAAAACATAAGGATCCTAATAAGATCGAGGATCTTAAGGCAACTACTTGAAGTTAGGAAGTAAAAAGATGCGTACCTGTAGCCATAGAAGCTGTAACGCCCGTGTTTTTGAGCTTGTCATTAATAACGATGTAATAGTCTAGGTTAACCTTTGTAACCCATTTTGAAATAATAAGAATGTATTATTTAAGTATTATGTGTTTTGTGCTTAATTGTGTGACTTAAATGAATTAAGGATAAAAAATATTAGTTAAAATCAAATATTAGATAAGCCTGATATCTTTGCATGAAGATGTAGTGGTTGAAACAAGGATTCCAGAGATATAAAGAATGACGAAATCCGAGTTATAACGAAAAAGTTATGACCTGACGAAGTTTCGCGACAGAACCGACAACGCTAAATGACGTAAATAGTGAATTTATGATAGAGCGATATTTAGCCTTAGTAATGTAAAAGAAAGTCGTAGAATACATTAAACTGAGAGCGTGCATAAAAAGAACGCACAAATCTGACTTCGAATGAGGAAGTTATGATTTTTCGAAGTTTCGACTTAGCGGTATACAGCCAGAATACTCGATTTGAGATCGAGCGGTTTTTAGCTGACACAATCTAAACGAGAATCGAATATCTCGTCGATAGTAGTCCAAAGGTAAAAATACAGACTAAAACGGACGTCGGATGAAGAAGTTATGAATTTATAACAGAGTTTTCCTGTCCCGGCTTACTAAAAAAAATAATAAAAATAAAATCAAAATTAGCAGACGGAGTCTAAACGAAAGTTGTAGAGCGTAGTCTCACCTACGCATGGATATAAAGAACATCAAAAACGAAGTTCGTATGAGGAAGATATAAATTTTTGAAGTTTATTAAATAATTATCCAAAGGGGGGGGGGGGGGGGGGGGGGGGGGGGGAGTCAGCAACCTTATCTACATTACGACCCGCGTAACTTAATTTATGCCCAGCGTAATTCGGGGTTTTAGCCCCTATAAATAGATGTCAGGTGCAGCCGAGTTCTATTGCTCATTTCTTCCTTTCTCTCGCGTTTTTATCTCGTTTTGCATGCAACTTATACCCCGAAGCCCCAATATCATTCCCGAGCCCCGAAGCAAGTCCCGAAGCCCCGAAGATCCCGATAGGTGCAATTCCCGAGTCGAGGCTCTGCCCGCGAGAAGCTCAGTTTTTGTAAAGATCTTCCAGATCTACCGAAGAATACTACTTCTACAAGTCGTAGTGTTGTCCGATCATCTTCTGATCAGGTGAGTGTGTAGTTACTTTCTTCTAACGCATAATTACGAAGTATTTTATACGAAATACGTGTTATGTGTATATTTGTTGGTTATATGTGTGAATGTATATTCACTTTCTTTTATCTCATAGATATGATTTATTCTCTATGAAATACGTGTTATGTGTATGTGTCTCATCTGTTGTTTGGAATATGTATAAAATGGGAATGCTATACAGGTTTTAAACTATGTATAAAAATATATATTTTTATCTATAATATGTTGGGTAGAACATGGGTAGATAGTTGATGTGTGATAATCAAATGAGAGGCCTCGATGTTGTTGTTGATCTAGTTATTCAGCGGAGTATGGATAACAACCACAGACTCTTTCTAGACAGTCCGGTGGAATGCTAGCAGGCTCATAACCTGTAGGTGTTGTGAACGATGTGTTCACCGGTGTACTCTATCCCCCTCATGGCTGCCTTTAGGACATCTATTGTTAAGGAAACCCCTTAGCAGTAATGTCCGTACCGATGAAAATCTTTGATTAGGTCCCTTGAGATAGATGTTGTTTTAGGGACGTAAAGTAAGGATAACGGGAATGGGTAATCAGGTTATTGTTGGTTGGTAAAAGTAAATATAATTATTTGTTGCAGGTTGAAAACCCTATATGCTCACCAGGCTCCCAAGTCTGATCTACTCAGTTTATTTGTATTACAGGTAGTGGTGCGAGGGCATAAGATGGATGAATCATCATGTTATTTTGTTTATTAGACCAGTTCTTATATGTAACTTTTGTATGGTCTATCTTTTGTTGTTTATGCTTTTGTGTCTGTATCGGAACATGACATCCCGAGTTTTGATTATATAATGAAAATACATTTCTTTATGAAATGCTTTGGTAAATATTATTTTATCATATTTTGTTTTTGGGAACAAATTCTGCAACTCTTTTAAATCAAAAGGATTTACTCTGAAATTATTTTAAAAGCATAAATAAAACCGGTCTTTTCTGACCGTGATTTTGGGAATGTCACAGTCGGTATCAGAGCATTAGTTTAAGCGAACTAGGAATTTGTAGGATTTCTAGACTTAAACTTAGAATGCTAAGTGGAGATTGTGAGATGTGTGTCTGTTATATTATAGACACGAGCACTAGTTTATTTTAGGAAGATGCCTAAAATGCTTTTATGTGGTAAATGTTATATGTTGCCATATATGATATTATTTGTTCGGATCTATAGTTTGTTGCCAACCGTATCTGGAGACCTTATGTGTTTAGGATTCTAAGTGTACGTCTATGGTATTAGAACTAGCATGTAAACGTTTCAGAGTGATATGGAAGATCGTAATATCTATCATGATCGAAGATCTAAATTTCACCTTATTCGGTGTAAAGATCAAGAATGGCAAGAACACGAAGCGGAGTTGGAAATGCAAACTTGAACACGAATCAACCTCCTGTGATTGAGCAAGTACTTGTTGAAGCTGCTACACCAGAACAGATCACCATGGCTGGAGTGCAAGCCTGGATTCGGGCTATGTTAGCCAAACAAAGGGAAGAAATGCTACAGATGTTGCATGATAATAGGGACGAACCTATCATGCCCATTGAGGAACATGAATTGATTCTCGAGCAATCAGAGGAGGGGAACAATAGTCGCATTGTGAGTCAAGTTGGGACTCAAGGAGAACGAAGGAAAGACCCAAAAAGGGGAAACAAAAAGGATGGGCGAATGTACAAGAACTTATTGGGCGCCAAGCCGCCAAGTCTTTCTGGAAGCCCAAAGTCTGTTGAGATTATGGATTGGATCTTCGAAATGGAGATGGTGTTTGAAAGTTGCGACTATAGCAACAAATAAAAGACTGTCTTTGCAGTTAGACAACTGCAGACTGGAGTCTTGAGCTGGTGGAAGTTGTTGGTAGATACTATGCCACAAGGAGAAGCCCTGAAAATGTCATGGGAGGAGTTCTTGGAACAATTAAGTGTGTAGTACTGTTCGGAGATAGATCTGATTGATCTGAACAATGAGTTCCAAAACTTAAAGAATGGGAGAATGAGCATAGATGATTATGATATTACATTCACTCGACTCATCGAGTCCCCTTATGGACTTGGCGAGTTCTTCCATTACAATCATCAAATTGACCTCTAAGGTCAGATCTACTTCTCTAACCTGTAGATCTGACCTTTCCATACCCACTAATCACGTAAAGGTGAAACCTTTACACTCATGCAACACATATATGGATCCTTTTGAAGAAATAGCCTCAAAAATGGCAACCTAAGTTCATTCCTTCCATAACACTTCATAAAGTAAGATGGATAAGGCTCTCTGGACCTCTATTGGTCCAGATCTGGAGTCTAACACATAAAGGGACCATAAACTCATCAATTCAAGCCATAAAAAGGGTATAGAAAACCCTAGATTCATAGATATTAACCAAAACAGAAGGAGAGTTCGATTTGCTACCTCAACAATGAAGATATGAGCTTGAAAACCCTGAATCAGCAATTCCCTCGACCTCCTCTTGTTGGAAACAACTTCTTCTTTGCAAAACCACGCCAAAAATGATCAAAATAGCTCTATCTATCGCACAACTCGCTCAAGCTATCAAGGGTTTCTCTCTCTGGACTGGTAGCTGTAAATGAGGGCTATAAGGTCCCTTAAATAAGGCTCAGGCCTGGAGATTTAGGGTTTCACTTTTCAGCGCGGACTCGTCGAGTCCACCCATCGACTCGTCTAGTCCGTTCATTAATCCAGTCAGCACTCGTGGTCCTACTCGATGAGTCTAAGCGTCAACTCACCGAGTCACTCATCAAAACTTCAAATTAAACAATTTAAATATGATACCTGGAATTACAGATGTTACATCGAGAAAGACATCAGGAAAGTTGTAGACTTTGGGGATGCTCTCGAGGTCTTTAACTTCCTGTTTCTCGTTAGCAACATGGGCTAGGAATGCATGGCACTCCTTTCTTAGATAATTTTGGGATTTGATGCACGAAATGATACGGAGGTTTGAGTTGAGTCTATCACCATAAATCATGAGGGCTTTGCCGGATGGCAGATTGAGACGGATAGCTTTCTCATAACAAAGTATATCAGCACGATTGGGGCTCAACCAATCCATGTCGACGATGACATCGAAGCTTTTTATGGAAACTGACATAAGATCGATTGGAAAGGAATGATCGTTTATGGTAAGGGTACAACCTATGAATACGTCATTAGTGCTCTCTTTCTTTCCATTCGCCATCTCAACGGTGAACGTTTCGGTTAAGGGTTGGGGTTTATGCTTGAGAAGATGCTTGAATGCATGACTAACAAAACTTCTCTATGCACCCGAATCGAAAAGAATGCACGCATTAGAGTTGTCAAGGAGGAACGCACCCATAACGACGGTGGGATCAACAACTGCCTCTTCCTAACCCATTTCTAGAACTCTCCCTGTGTTTCAAGTTGTTGGTGCCTTGGGGCAATTTCTCTTGTAGTTTCCGGCTTCCCCACAACCATAATAGGTTTGACCAACACCTGCTCCAGAAGCCTGAATTGTGAGTTGGACTTGTGCTTTGCAAAAACGAGTTGTGTGCCCCTTCTTGCCACAGTTGTTGCATAACAGTTCATAGCATGACCCTTGATGATGATGATAGTTACACTTGTCGCACCAAGGAAGGGTACCAGCTTATCTACCGGTAGGTGCTTGAGTTGCAGAAACAGCAGCAGGAGTGGTAGCAACACGAACTGCCACTACTTGTTGTTTCTTGGAGGGCTCCTTCAAAGGTTGGCCCTTCCGCTTGTTCCAAAATTTTCTCTTCCGACCACTTGCCTTTGGTGGTTCGAGAGCGGCTGCCACTTCATTAAGATCAAGCCCTGATCTATCAGGGTCTGCACCAGGAACTTGCTGTTGTCGAATGTGTGAGGTCTAGCAGCCAAAACATTCCCTTGAGGAGAGCCAGATCCCAGAATCTAGTTGTATAGGTGGTAATGTCGGAACCCTTTATCTTCAGGTTCCAAAGCTCATGCTCTAACTTTTGCATCTCGCCCTTAGGGCAGTACTCTTCGAACATGATTGCTTTAAACTTTCCCAACCCATGGCATTCTCCACTGGAAGCATTAGGGATTTGACTCGGAAATTCCACCAGGTCAATGCTCTATCAGTGAAGGTGCAGGCGGCGAACTTCACCTTGTTTTCTTTGGAGCACGCACAGATCTTGAAGATTGATTCGATCTTCTCGATCCATCAGGTTAGGGCAATGACACCTTCATTGCCGTCAAAGGATTTGGGATTTGTGTTCATGAAATCCTTGTAGGAACAATCCTTATAGTGTCCCTGACTACCATCATGATTGAGAGGATGGGTACCACTTCCTGACCCGTTAGAGCCGCCAGAGTTTATCTGCGACATTGCGGTAGCCACAGATGCCGTGACTGCTGCCTGGAACATGGCAGGATCAAACTGAGGAGGTGTTGACATCGTAACCTTCGGGGAATTATTGTTCTTTCTGTTGGGTCTTTTCTTCGGAGGCATCTTGTTCTAAAACTAATCAGGAAGAAGAGGATGGTAAGTCCCCTAGATTTTTGAATCAAGAGTATGAAACAAGGTATATCTCAGCATGATGGATAAAGTGTTCTACTAAGCGATAAATAGGGAAAAGTTACTAATATAAGTAAACTATTACTAGGAAGGAACGAGTAGAAATACTTGAAATGAATATCTACAATGTATTCGGTTATAGTTAAAATACTCCTATAGTATTTTAAGTTGTATGTTTTGTTCTATCGATATCTTGTCGTATATGGCTTGGTAAGTTTTAGGCCTGCTACAACGCCACAATCACTCCCAAACACATGTTGGTCATGTAAAGAATAAATATATTTGACCAGGCTATATTGACCCTAGACATGATTACATAACTGTCCAAGTTTAACCGCAGTGTTCAACATCCAAATACTTTTGTTTTGTTCTTTTTATGATATTGTTTCAGGTACGTATGTATACTTGTATACTTCTTATAAAATACTTATATTTTAAAAGTATACTTTGAGTTCAGAGCGCTTCAGACCCTTAGTGTTTATAGTTGTATACCTTGTAAGATTTGGTATACTAAGTTCACTATAAACAATGGCTCTGATACCAATCTATAACACCCCAAAACCGAAAACGGCGGAAATGTTTGGAGTGGACGACATCATGTGTAGTATCACAACAATTGTAACATAGTAATCAAAGTAAACACAACCATTACAATGTAATATGAATATTTACATCTGATTGATCCATTGTTTTTGTACACAAAAGTAGCAAAAATATAAAGACGAAACTTTGAATGCTCCGTCTTCTCAAAAGCCGACGAGAGTACTTGTCTACTGATGTCCTGAGAATACAAGCAATTTTGAAAACATATCAGCATAACGTTGGTAAGTTCATAAGAATGTTTAGTAGTGAAAACTATGTCATCGAGTTCTGAAAAATGTGTGCATGCTTCCCAAGAAAACCCAATATTTTCTAACATGTTTGTTCGTTACTGTATGAATAGTCCGTTCTATTTGAAAACCCTGGCTACCACCAGTATGTGTAGTGTGTTATCTTTGAATACCCTGGCTACTAGCAGTAAGAGTAGTGTGTTCTATTTGAAAACCCTGGATACAACCAGTAACTATAGTGTGTTCTGTTTGAAAACCCTGGCTACCACCAGTATGTGTAGTCTGCTATATTTGAAAACCCTGGCTACCACCAGTATGTATAGTAGTTTTACTTCTCAAAAATAAAACCATGTATTGTATCCCTGGAAACGCTCCAGTGTAATGTGTAGTAGTTCTATTATTTAAAATAAAACCAGTGAAGAATGAAATCTCGTAAACAAAGGCTAGTTTATACAATTGTGAGTTCGTATAACCATGCTTGATATGAGTGATGACCTCAGCGACGTTTCTTCAGGCTTCGTATGGTATGATATTTGTCACCCCAGGCATGCCTGCCTAACTGTAGCTAGCAGTTTAGGTGTGGGATTGTTAGTACCGAATAGATTTATTCATAAATCTCACGCTCTCCTTCCATGAGACTCTGTCTATACTAAATGTTGAGGATTTAACCAGTACCCCGAAGGGTACAAATGAAGAGATGTCTCACAATCCTGTATTAACTAGTTTACGTGTTGTTCTGTATCGAGTTCTCGTAATTGAAATTGTTTGTATACTTGGTAGAGTATAAATAATGATTATACGTAAGATAACTATTTAGTGTTAAACTCTTGTTATCTGAACCTAGTAATGAATATCATAAACTAAATCTATCATTGTTTATATGATTGACCAAGTAAGTAGTGTGTATCGGTAAAACCGGTGATGAATTCCCCAAACTATACCTATTATAGTTTGACTGAAATGTTATGTTCGTGAATTGTTCTGAAAACTATACAATTATGTTTAGAAAACGTCCCTTATGCTCTGCATAATACAAATGGGATAAAATATCTATATATTTTATGAAACTTGTTGGACTGTATCAATTGTATAAGTTTTAAACTTGTTGAAAACCTTTTTGTCTTAGTTCACAAATTCATTTGTGTTTGGCTTATATTCCACACCCCCCCCCCCCCTCTGAAAATGTTTAAAACCATAAAAGCGTAGGGGTATGAACTCACTGTTAGTTGTGTGAAGACGTCGACTGGAAATGAAGATCCTCGAGTGGTTGTACGTGGCACTTAACGGAATCCTAATATCAAATAAATACATATATGTATCTAAATTAGCGATTTCGTTAGATAAAGGGTTAGAAAAACACTTGCTTTTGATTAAGGAATGTTACTGGGACATGATTGAATCGAGGAAACGAGTTTTTTCGCCACTTAGGTACGGCTGTGAACAGGGGTTTACGGCCATGAAGAGTGGTTTTACGGCCGAACAGGCAATTTACGGCCTTGAACTGCTCCTTGAAGGGCTTACTGCCCGTGTAATTTTGAAGGGTGTACGACCGTAAACTCAAGTACAAGGGTGTTTGATTTCGAAGAAAACGTGTTCCAGATGCTAACGATCGACCCAAAATGGCGATTTTTGATATTTTCAGGTGAAAATGGGTGTTATTGGTGTTTTCGGTCAGGGGTTCTAGAGAGAGAATGAGAGAGTTTTCGGCCAAAAATGTTCAAATGAAGGTGGGGGTCCTGTATTTATAGGTTGGGGTATGGTCGGTGGTGGGGTCCACTTGGCACCAACCGCAAACGGGTTTACGACCATAAACAGGTATACGATTGTACACAGGTGTACGACCGTACACCCACTTAGGCCGAAAATTGTTAGTTTTTCGAGACATTTCCGGTTTTTTGCGCGATTTTGATTCCGTCTCGCATATAATTTTTAATTATATAAAACGTAATAATCTTCCCAAACCAAGGAATTTGACGGAAATCCAATAAAATTCAAATTTTATTAACGAAAATCAGTTAAAGACAACGGAAAAAGTTTCGGGTTGTCACACGAACCATATGTTTTGATGCCAAGAACATAGTCTTCAAAGTGTAAAGCCCAAACTTCATAGTCATCAGGAAAAAGAATAGGAATCCTAACAGTAGATCCAATACTATTCGAAAGATTGACTAAAATCGAGTGAGAGTATTCTTTAGACATTTTCAAACAAATTTCAAACAAAAAAGAAATTAGAATCAAATATGTAAATAAGAAATGAGTTCCAAATCGAAAACGAAAGATTTGAACTAAGAATTTTTGATCAAATTGCAAACATTAGTTGCAAAATGCGGAAACGGTCAAATTCAACGTAGAAATTTGAAGAACACGAAGAACTTTGAATGAAAATTAGAATTAAATACAGTTTACAAGATCTCACAATCTGATACCACTTGTAAGAATTTAGGAACGATAGATTCTAAAATGAAAACATCATAAGAAGAACATATTGATCGAAAGGAACACTGAAAGATAAATGATATCTTATTTGCATTAACGGGTAAAAGAAGAATTCGTTACAAAATAGTATGGAACTATTATGTCAAAAGATACCCATTCTATTTAACCAATGCTCCTATGTATAGGCGTCAAAGAAGTACTAGAAAGGAATCCTAAGTGGACAGTTCATAATGGCAAACCTAAGAATACATAAATTCTGAAATCGGAACATAACATTTTGGAATAGATAAAGACTCTATATAAGACATACAATTGACAACAGGCGCATACAACCTTGACACACCACAAATTTCGAATCCTAACAGTTACATGTTCATGTTCGATTGATCCATCAAATATCTCAGACTCTTGTTATCAGTATAAATAGTTCACCTAACCCCACACAAATAATGCCTCCAAATCTTGAGAGCGAAAACCACAACATCATCCAAATCGTGCGTAGGATAATTAACCTCACGAGGCTTCAACTACCTTGTAGGTTAAACAATCACATGACCCCTCTGCATAAGCACTGCTGCCAATCCCAAAATCGATGTGTCGTAATAAATCACAAAATCATCCTCCTCAAGAAGAGTAACAATCAGAGCCTCGCACAATTTTTGTCTCAGGATGTCGAAAGTTTCCTGATGATTAGGCCCCCACCTAAAAGTAACATTCTTCTTCGTCAAGCGAGTCAAAGATACAAAAATCTTGGAGAAATCCTAAATAAATCTCCAATAATAACCTGCTAGACCAAGGAAACTCCAGATTTTGGATGGTATCCTTAGGACTTCCCACTGCATCACCACCTCAATCTTGGCAGAATCGACCAATATACCCTTGTGTTTGATGATGTTCCACAAAAAACGAAACCTGTCGCAACCAAAACTTTCATTTGGAGTATTTGTCATAAAGCATCTCCCTCCTCAGGGTCTCCAAAACATCCTGTAACTGCTCCTCATGTTGATCCTTGGTCTTAGAGTAGACCATAGTAATATCAATAAGCACAATCACCGACCAATCCAGCATTGGTCAACATACTCGATTCATGATATCCATGAATGTTGTTGGTGTGTTGGTGAGCCCGAATGGATTCACCACAAACTTGTAATGACCATAACAAGTCAGATCGTCTTCTGTACATCCTTATCCCTGGCCCTCATATAATGATAACCTTATTGCAAATCAATCTTAGAGAACCATGATGTCCCCTGTAGTTGTCAAATAAATCATCTATCCTCATGAGCGAATAACAGTTCTTCATCATCAGCTTGTTCAACTCTTGGTAATAAATACACATCTGGTGTGAACCATCATTCTTCTTTACAAACAAAATCAGTGTTACCTACGGAGAACTACTCATTCTAATGAATCCCTTGCCTAACAGCTCTTTAGCTTTGTAGACAACTCTTGGATCTTCGGTTGTGCTAAAAAATAAGTTGCCTTTCCTATCGACGTCGCACCAGAAGTTAGATCAATGCAAAGCTCAACCTGCCTCTCAGGAGGCACTCCTGGAAAATCCTTGGGAAATATATCAGGAAATCTCATACAATGGGTACATCGCCCGTTGTCATCATCCCCTCAACTCGAGCATCCACCACATAGTCCAGAAATCCGTAACATCCTTGATGAAGATATCTCCTAGCTCTTATTGCTGAACAGAGAGTCAATCCATGTTGATCACCCTCGCTACAGATAATGAGTTCTCCCCCACTTGGGGTTCGAACTCTTATCAACCGGTGCTCACAATCAATCATATCCCTGTTAGGGCCCAACTAATCCACCCCAAAATAATATTTGACCCTCACAAAGGAATTAGAACCAAATCGATCAGATACCTCTCACTAAACATATTCATAATACATCCCTGATGAACCCTCAAAGCACTAACTATTTGGGAATCTGAAATCTCTACCTCCAACGGAAAATCTAAAGTCCATGGAACATTGTTAAACTTCTTGCTAAGAGCAAGAGACACAAAAGATCAGGTAGCCGCTGAATTGAATAGGACATGAGCAGTCATACCATTGAATAAGAATGTCCATATACGTGATCAAATAAAACATAAGCATAGATAAGGAAAGCAGTAAAAGATATGGTAAATATGATGGGTTTTATAGGTTATAAGAACTATATGCTAGTGGAATTTCACTTAACACTTAAGGGCACATGCAACCTAAAGGATCTATGTTATACACTTTGAATTCAACATACTATGAACAACAAAAACTAACATTAACCTTAATTGAAAGTGTAGTAAAAACAAAAACAAAAGAATCAGGGTTACATACCATTGATTTGTTGTAGTTAACAAATCACTTCAAACCTTTCTTTGAAGAGCTTGGAAAGCTAGCACCAAAAGTATAATGCCTTTAATGGCTCACACTCAAACCCTAGAACAAGAAGAAAATTGAGGAAAGATGAGGTGAGTAAAAATTTGTTCATAAGGCTTATGGGAAGTGCATGAACAAAAATAAGGTCATAAAAGGGTCTTATTTATATTTTAGGTAACTTAGGGACGACGCAAGATTTGAATGGATTTAATATCATTCCAAATCCTTTCCTTATATGCATCCAAGAGGCTTATGGAAACCCCAAGGAATGTCCCAAAACCGTCTACCCCTTGGATGGTTCTATAATTGCTTCTTTTATTCAACTATTAAACAATTACACGTCACCGCTTGCACCTTTAATTAATTCCAATTGATCCCAAATTAATTCTAGATTAATTATGATTAATAGTTAATTCATTCTAATTGATTTTTTTATTAATTTATCAACCATATAAATTAACAAATTTATTGTTTAACTATTGATCACATATTAATTTATCAATCATATAATAAATTAACAAATCAACTATCTATTTCCAATTAATATATTAATCATCTAATATATTAACAAATCATTTCCTCATAATTTCCAATTAGTTTATTAATCATATAATAATCTAATAAATCATCATCTCTCTATAAATTTCATTCTAATCAAGTTGTGGTTATGAGGGCAAACCAAGAAGGACTTTGCTTTGAATTACAAGAATATACCAATTTAGTTACCGGCTTGGACACCTTAATCCAACAAAACATACATACTAGTAACCACATCCCGTGCTGCTCGAGCCACCTTGGTTGTCAACTGGAATGTCCTACTCTCCACAATAGGAGCATCTGTCTTGCCCTGGCGGCTATGAGTGATCCACAAAGTGGCTGGCGCAGGAGGCGTCACTACTTCCTCTGTCAATCTAGGGTACTCAGCCTTTTTTTGGCCCTTCCTATTGCAATGAAAAAAAATAAGACCCAATACCTACGTACAATCCCTACTCATATGGCCCGTCTTGCTGCACATGTAGCTGCCTGAACCACTGACTTGACACACCCCATCATGTTATTTCTTGTACTTGTCGCAATAGCTCCGACACTGCTGGCCTCTAGATCGCAAGTCAAAAATCTTGGGCTTCTTCCTTGAGCTCTCCACCCCCTGAAACTAAACTAGGTTTCGCTGATTCAGAAGCTCCAAATAAATTTCCCGTTCCCGGGACCAGGCAATCATGACCTTCGATGTATTATAGCTAGAGATGCTCACAAACGCCTGAATGTCATCTCTCAGCATATCATCATATCTCATATTCTTCATCTCCTCATCTGCCACATACTACAGAACCAACAAAGCCCTCTCCCAGAACTTAGTGGTGATCTCCACCTTAACTTTGTAGTTTAGCGGAGGTCCTGAAACTATCTTGCGAGCTATTGTAACATGATATTTGGTTCAAACTCAACCCTAAATTTCATCATAAACTAATCTCATGTCATCGTTGCCATAGCTACGGATCCCAAGTAGTGTCCAACCTCCTCCCACCGGTGTCGGGCTCCATCCCTCGTAAGGCAAGATGTGAATCCCACCTTCAACACCTCAGGGAAGAAGCCCGTCCGTAGAGCATTCTCTAGGTCAGTGATCCACCTACATCTAGCAATATTTCCTTCTTCCAGAAGATCTTTGGGACTCAACAAGGTTTATATTTTCATAAAGAAAGAGTTTGATCCCTCAGCTGACTTGCTACCATATCGGCATGAAAAGCCCCCAAACGCTCATCTAAAATCTCAATGATACCATCCTTTATGGTACCAAATACCACAAGGGTTGCCTCCATAATACCATGAGTGATCTCCAATATCATGAACTCGTGTAACCTCTTATTAATTGGTTCTACACCAGAGCTAGAACCAGAACTAGAATCTCCTCCTCGAGAGCTCACCATAAAGAAATGAAAACATACAAACGATCAAAAATACTCTAGCAAATTCTCATACTACAAGCTCCTTAGAATCCCCGAGACTATCATGGATTCGAGTACGAATCTTGTGCTTTCAATAGTCTGGTCCCAGTAGTACCTTCCACACCTATCCGTACTTTCCCCAAGAACCATCCCAAATCTTGTAAGTCACTCCACTAAAGCAAAACACATAGGATTTTTACTAGACAACATGCATAATCCCCATTCAAAAACTCCTTAGGCTCTCCAAGGAATCCTCGCCTCACTAGCCTCCGCAATACTAGGAAATTCTACCAACACTGCCAGTTGCCTTATGCATGCAAATTTTACATAATAGGGGATCAGATAGACGGTTGAATGTTGATTCTACCCTAATCCCACAACCAAACAAGGAAAATGAAATAAGGCTAAATCAATAATTCTAAGGCTATATGATCCTAACCATATAAATTTTTGAGCATACACTTAGCAAATAACTTTGTCGATATAGATCCAAGTACTTACATGGCATCCAATCCCCCTATGCTATAAGGCATCACACAAATCAGAAAATTCTAGCATACGATTCTTGAAGGTATCCTTAACCCTATTCTATCATGCAATTTACATAATATCCTACTACACAAAACACATATGTATGGGTATTTTGGGAATCACTTAGTTGAGCTCGGTTGATTGCACGCATCGCACCCCATTTTCTTTGTAAAAATATTTTTAGAAAACTTATTTTCCTTGTAAAAAATACCAATTCCTCAGTTTGAGTTTAGACACACTCGAGAGTCTACCTAAATCCCTCAAACCAAGGCTTTGATACCAACTTGTAACATCCAAAAATACTAACATTTTCATTTTCTATAAAATATCAAGACCATACATCATGTGTTTCAAAACTAAACACAGTATAATGTATCAAAATCATTAGAGTACAATAATCGTCGTCAATGATGAAATCATAAAGGGATGTTGTGCATTCAAGTCGGCCCCTTCCCTTTAAAAATGGAAGTATTTGAAAATGTTAAACCATAAAACCATAAACATTAAGCTTAGTGAGTTCTCCAAAATACCACGTACCATACATACATTAACATGGGCTACACCCATGGTCTTGTATACCTTTATCATGGATTGCCCATTGTTCTTCCCTTGTAGTGCCTTGGCTACCCCAAGGTCTTATACACGAGTGTCATTGGTTACCCCCACATTCTTTCATACAAATGCTAGGGTTACCCCAGAGGTCTTCCATGCAAGTATCACAAAGAAACCTAGAAGCCTACATAGTATAGTGAGAAGACTTGCCTCGCAAATAAAGTCAAAAGTCAACGGATTGAACTATCATGAAGTAGGTGCTAAACACAACAAATGGTCCAACAAGGTACTTTCAGATATTGGTGAGTGTTGCTTGCTTTCTTTTTGAACCCAACCTTCCTTTAATTCCTTTAAAATGCACCAAAAACACCAAAGAGAGCTTAAGAATCATCAATATTAACTTAAAGATCACCAAAAGGGATTATAGTTAAGGTTCTCAGGTTTGAGAGTAATTAAGACTAAGGGTAAACAAACACTAGCCCATACTTTCCTTAAAATACTTGAAAATTAGGGTTTTCTCATCAAATGGTCGCCATGTCAGGGCCAACATGTTGCCATGGCATGGGAACCAACTTAAGACCCTCAAACATGGACGAAGCTTGTATAGGGTGAGGGGGGCTGTGATCCCCCTATTTTTTATATAATTAGTCCATAACTATTAAAAATTTTACATATTAGGCCTAAAACTATCAAATTCGACTTTGCCCCCCCCCCCCCCCCCCCGAATCATAACTTCAAGGTTCGTCACTACCCGCAAACATTCCAAACATCTCAAGTCATGGTGGTGCCTCCACCACATCATGGGAACTCAGACTCAACATTTTAAATTATATAAATAAAATAAGAATACCTCAAGGGATCCAGATGTTAAACAAAACCGACAAAAAACCCTAAAGATCCAATGGTAGTCGATTATAGCAAAAATTAAACCTATAAAAAGTCGAATCTAGGCCTAATGCTAGTAGATGGAGAGATAGATAGATAGATAGATAGATAGATAGATAGATAGATAGAGAGTGTGTGTGTGTGTATGCATGTGAGAGAGAGAGAGAGAGAAAGAGTGTGTGTGTGTGCGTATGTGTGTGTGTGTGTTTGAGTGAAGAATGAGTGATAAGTAATTCCATGTGAATTTTAGATAAATTCACTTTGTGAATTACATAAAACTCATACGTGAAAGTCAAAATACTCAAATAATATAAATTCCAAATGACTATACTTTGATTCATATGTAAATATGAAAATGTAATTGAATCCACATGTGAATGAATGTTAATTCACTTGAAAATCTCACTAAAATAATTTATGAAATGATTAAAGTGTTGAAAAGGAAGTCATGTTCATACTTTAAATGCTAAAAACTAAATTATATATATTTCACAGATACAATATTTCACAATGTGAATCTGAACGGGGTTAAAGTAAAAGAAACTAAATTTTTAATATTATAAATATGGATATATATTGATACACGAAAAAAAAATTGAATTGGCTTATTTTTAGTATGTTCTTAAATAAAAGAAAATGAGTAAAATTTTCTTTTTAAAAACACACAAAAAATGGGGTTTTACTGTTATCTGGTGTTATACACGTTCAACTAAGAAATATATTATCTTTCATTTGGTTGTTGATCATTTAAATCTTGACTATTACAATTGGTTCTTCGGTTCATTGTTTAATTATGGTTCGCTACAGGAATTATAAGAGGACTCAATGTATCACACCCAATGATACCAAAAAGTAGAATAAAAATAACTAGGAAAAGGGTTAATTTCACAAACCCTAATAGGATTAGAAATCATCCCAAAGAGAGGAAGGAAGAAGTGTTGGCGAAACTTCAAGCCAATGTGTAAGGAATAATGAAATCTCTAAGGTCATATTTATAGCATTGGGTGTCTTCCTAGGTTTTGTGCTCCTTCTCATGTGAGATAAGAGCCTAACCACAAAACTCACTCCTTAAATCATCTGGGATGGAGTATTTTTGTCTAACCCTAATTCCATAAGGGTTATCGAACATTCCTGATTAAACAACTATCGATTAATGAATATTCAACCATTTAATTAATTAAAGTGTTAATTAATTCTCAAAATATATTTCCAATTAGTTTCTAATTAATTATTATCCATAATAATTAATAAATAAATTTCTCTTTTATTTATTCTACTCAATTTGGGTCTTGAGGGCAACCCAAAAGGATCATGTTATTATTATAAATATTATCAATAGTTAATGACCTTAGACACTCTTTCCAATAATATATATATATATATATATATATATATATATATATATATATATATATATATATAAACACACGATCTGGTGAGAAACAAAAATTACATGATATAAGAAAATGAATCATAAGATGATACAAAAGTAAGACGAGTTAGGAAAAATTTACATTTGATTTAACCATTTGCATATTTTTCGGGAGAGATTTTGTGAATCATATTATACATAAACAGTTTAGGAATGAAAAAAACGTTTAGGATAGTTTTGGATCGGATAATGATTATCCGTGTAGCTATGTGATCTTTATTAAAAATATTTATGGGTTTGAGATGGTTATGGTATTTCGGTTATACTAGTCCGATTGTCCGGTCTCATTTACTCATTCTCGAACCATTTATAATTTTTAAAATACTTATATTTTTATTATCAATATATACTTTTTAAAATAATATTAAAATATTATATATATAATATTATAAAAACAATAAATTTTATGAGATTACTACTTATGAGAATGAAAGTTATTGATATTATTTTTAATATGTACGTTATGATCTTGATTGATTTATTTTAAAGTTGAATATTATAAATTTTGTATGATGGTATTTATATTTATTTAACATTTGTTAGAGATTAAACATATTGATGTTATAAACTAAAATTATTAAAAATTATAAGTCATATTTTGGTGATTGTGAATGTGTTTTACTTGATGAAAATTAAATACGTAAATTTTAACTATTAAGATCATAAATTGGAAAGCTAATACTCACCGGTATATGGACTCGAATTGTTGTTTGGCGGGGTTTCCAACCTCCACAGTTTGCCTCTATTGAGCATCTCCTCTCTTGGTCTGATTCTATTCGCGCTAAAAGAGGGCAACGACAAGTCTTTGACACTGTCATCTTAACTACCTTATGGTGTTTATGGAATTTTCGTAATTCCACTATCTTTGGAACGGTTCAACCTAGGAAATCTTTCATTTTAGACGAAGTGATTGATTGATCTTTCTTTTGGATTTCCAATAGATGTAGAAAAGCTAAAATTAGTTGGACCTCTTGGCTTCAAAATCCCTTTTTAGCTTGTAATTTGTTGTGATGACAATTCTTTTTCTAGCTCTTTGCTAGTTTTTTTATAAAATCTATGCCGTTCTAAAAAATTACTCACCGACATATTTGCAAACTCATTGGGTATTTACTAACCTAGTATCCATGAGACGGAACCGGGTTTAGGATACAATTTTATAATCCAGTAGGGATGTAAACAAACTAAGCGAACAAGAATAAAACTTGTTTATGTTTGTTTGTTAAAATTTAAATAAACTAACAAATGAATATGAATACATGAACAAACACATTTTCTTGTGTATGTTTGTTTATTTAAAAATTATATTTTTTATGTCTACTATGTTGGATCATTAAGATGTTAAACAAACGAACATAAATAACATAAACATTCAAATGATTAACCTACATAAATAAAATAGTTATGCATAAATCCTAGAATATAAAATTTCAATATCAAAAAATAACTAAAAAATGTATTCTAAATACAATATTCATTATAAATATTTTTACGAAAAGTTAAATTTGAAAAGTTTCATAGTTTAGGCTCGCCTCATCCGTATATCTTGTCCGAATTTTAAACTTATAGAATTGAAACATTTAATCGTAAACAAACATAAGCAAACATTAACAAATGAATATTAAATAACATTCACGAATGTGAAATAACAAACAAAACAATTGTTATTTTGTTTGTTTAACCAAATAAACATTTTTTGTTCATGTACGTTTATTCCATAAATAAACGAATATATACAAACGTTATGTTAAACTATTATAAACAGTTTGTGTTAGAAAATCATGGAGCCATTCTATAAATGAACATATATATTGTTATTATTTACATTCAGAAATATTATGGAAACTGTATAAGATTGTTGATAGACCGCTATTCACTTACCATTTTGTAGCTTGAGTTCCCGGTTTGACTCAAGATCCTTTTTATCTTTCACATTAGGGTTAATCTACATCTATAAATACATGTGATGAGGAGAAAATCAACACACAAAATTACTCAAACAAATTTGTTTTCTGATTGTTGAGGGTTCTTCGAGGTTGTCTTGAGATCAACTAGAAATCTCAACCTAGTTCTTCGGATCCAAAGAATATCGTAATAAAATCAGGTTTGTAATCGTTCTTTCAGGTTTAAAGTTTTCTTTTGACAGATTCGAGAAACAAGATCTTAAGTTATGTTTCCGCGTTTTATATTTTGATTATCAAAATAACCAACAATTGATATCAGAGCCTCCTCAAATATGTTGTTGGAACTTTTATTTTGGTTTGGGTTCGATTGATCTTTGAACTACTACATACCTAAATATATGCACTTACTCTTGTTGTTCTTGTCATCCTTTTCTTATATGACCCGATGGTATAACATTATGAGTTCCATGTTTTCTCTTATATGGAGTAAGTATTTTTATTTACTTTCAAATTTCATTTTTTCATTAAAGAAAAGAAAATTTGTTGATTTTCTTTTAATTTTTTGATTTTGCCGAAAGTGAGCTTTTTAATTGGTTGTTAATAAACACATAAATCATAACAATTAATTTCCTTGTAAATTAATTTTCACAAAATATATCATTTTGATGACATATTGTCATAAATAAATCAATCCAAATAGGGATTTGTTAATTGACATGACTTATTGTCAATGTTTATTATTAGATTTTATGGTTTATGTGTTAATTAATATAGATATTATTTGACCTAAATGTATGTTAATATTTGTCCGGATAAACAAATATATGATGATAAATATGCTACAATTTTTAGGTTACATGTCATTAATAAATCCATCCAAAGAGGGGATTATTAATTGACATGATGTATTGTCAATTCTTATTATCAAATTTTATAGTTTATATGTTTATTAATACGGGTATTAGCCAATCCAAATGTAGATTGATATTTAGTTGAATAAACACATATGTGGTAATAAACATGTGGTAATTTTTTGGTTCCATGTGATTAATAAATCAATCAAAAGAGGGCTTAGTTAATAGACATGATTTATTGTCAATATATATCAATAAAATGTAACGTCGTAAAATTTCAAACAAATTTTCATGTTTAAAAAAAAACAATTTAATTCACAATACTATAAAACACATTGTTTCATATATTCAACATAAGTCAAAAATCCCAAGATCATAACACATAGATAAAACTCCGTGTGTGTGTGTGTACGGATCATGCCGGCGCCTTCCCACGATCCTCACTAGTACCTGAAACACATAACACAAAACACTGTAAGCACGAAGCTTAGTGAGTTCCCCAAAATACCACATATAACACATATTAGCCACTCAAGGCTATAACTTTTATGGGCCCTTGGGCCCTAACTTTGTGGACCCCCGGTCCTAGCTCTGTGGACCTTCCGGTCCTAACTCTGATATACTCACAGCATAAATCACATAGAAATAATGCAGTGCAACACATCACATAGATAGCATACAAGATACTCTATCACCTAACTTTTGTTACCTACTCAAGGTAAAGTATAATGAGCAGACTCACCTCGGATGTCTCGGTAATATCTCGCTCGCGTAAACACTAATCTAGCCTCTGCCTAAACACATAAACGATCATCTCAATCAATAACGGCTCTCCAGGCTAGACTAGATTCTCACATGTCCTCTAAGAAGGCTAAAAGACCATTTTACCCTTCAAACAGTCCACGAGTCCAATTGTTGACCAAACCCTAAAAGTCAACAAAAGTCAACGGTAAACCCTTTGACCAGACTCGCCGAGTGCACAATTATGACTCGGCGAATTCAGTCATGAACTCAAGTCCTCTAAATCCCCAATGACTCACCGAGTCACTTCCCCAACTCAGAGAGTCACCAACTATGTGATTCATGGGGAAAACTATCCTACTCATCGAGTCTTTTCTTGGACTCGGCGAGTTCATGCCATGCTCAAACTCAAATGACCTCCTGAGGTCAGATCTGTTCCTCTAATCCATAGATCTGACCTTCCCAAGCATGATAATTACATAAAGTTCAGATCTTGATGCTCATGCAAAGGCCTAAAGGCTCTATTTGGAGAAATAACCTCAAATATAACATCCTAAGCTCATGTCTCCTAATATCGATCATAAAGATCAAAGGGTTAAGGTCTCTGGACCTCTTTGGATCCAGATCCAAAGCCTCAATACGAGAAGGGACCAAATGCTCATCAAGTCAAGCCTTTAAAGGGTCTAGAAAACCCTAACTCCAAAGGTTAACACTAAAACTAAAGAAGGATCGAATATATACCTCAAATATGAAGTCCCTGGGCTCTAAAATCTACATAATAGCACCCTCTTCAGCTCCTTCTTGCCTTGGTCACCTTCTTCTTGCAAGAACACCAACACAAGGATCAAAAATGGCCTCTCCTCCCTCACAAACGTTCTAGCTCTCTTAGGGTTTCTCTCAAGGGTCTGGTAGCCGCAACTGAAGGCTATAAGAGCCTTTAAATAGATCTGAAACCCGAGAAATTAGGGTTTCACTTAACAACGTGGAATTGCCAAGTCCACGAGTCGACTTGCCGATTCTGGTCATCAATCCGGATAAGAACCCGCGGTCCTAGTCGGCGAGTATGAGCATCAACTCGCCGAGTTCCTCTCCAAACTCAAAATAAAAGAATAAAATAATATACCTGGAAATCCGGATGTTACATAAAACAAGGATATCTCTTGGAAGTTAGTATTATTGTCCAAAGACTTGATACTAATGTTGCGTCGATACCTTGTAAAGATATCTTAAATTGAATTTATTGATTATGGTTTATGGATTAATGAGCATAAAAAAATATTTTCTTATGTTCTCAAAACAAAAACAAAAAAATTGAATTCTGGTATTATATCTACTAACATTGGTGACATTCATGATTCGTGTACTAAATGAGATTAAATTTAAGGAATGAAATGAGAACATTATGTTAGTTCTCAATTGAATGGATATTGACCTTGAATTTTGGATATATCAACATTCTTTGATTATATTGAGTTTGGGGGAAAAGTAAGATTAAAAGCATTAGCCTTAAGGAGGAATCAGTCTTGATTCCTATTATTGCTTTTGATAGTATGCGGATTATGAATCAGGGACTGAAAATGTTATTAAATCTCAAATCCATATAAACAAACTCAAAAAAACTCAACTTAGGATATCACATATATGGTACCACAAGTTATCAATTTGTTATCTCGTTTGTTTTTTTGGGGGAAATATAGTAGATGATTGTGTGTATCACAAATCCAGTGGGAATACATATATCTCTCTGGTTTTGTATGTTTATGACATATTTATTATCATCAATAGATTAAATTATTCTTATATGTAGGGATGTCAACGGGGGCAAATGGGGCGGGGATTGCATCCCCCGCCCCCACCCCTGAAATTTTCCTGTTCCCCCGCCCCCGAAATCTCTAGCCTCCCCATCCCCGCCCCCGCCCCCGTTTGGGTTGACTTTTTTGTTGGGCGAACGAAGGTGTTGTTTATGCTAAAAGAAGTTATTTTTTTAGCTAAAAGAAACCATTTTGGATAAAGATAGTTATTTATAGCATAAGTTTATATATTTAAAATAAAAATATTATAACATCTTAAAAATGTTATACTGTAAGCTTAAAAACGTGATATTTAATTGAATTTTGGAAGTTCAAAATCATTGCTATTATTTATTATATTTTTATAATTAATATATATTAATATAAATAATATATTAACAGGGTCCCCATTGGGGGTTCGGGACGGGACTACCCACCCCTGCCCCCGCCCCCGAAACTAAAACGGGGGTTAACATTGCCCCCGCCCCCGCCCCCGACCTTAATTTTTTAAACAAATATTTCCCATTCGGGATCGGGGCCCCACGGGTTCGGGGTCCCACGGGACTTTTTGACATCCTTACTTATATGAAGGATCTTGGAGAAGCTTGATTTATATTAGGAAGGATCTTGGGGAAGCCTGCTTTATACTAGGAATCCATATTCAACAAGAAAAAACTTTTGGAATTCTAGGATTATCACATAAGAGCTACATGGATAAGATCCTTGAAAGAATTTGCATGCAAACTACAAGCCAAGTGACACCCTTGTTGCTAAAAGAGATAGATTTAGTCTCATTCAGTGTCCTAAATTTGACCTTAAAGTTAGAGAGATGTAGAATATTCCTTACATTTTCTTTGTTGGGAATCTGGTCAATGCTTAAGTGTGTATATATCCCTATATTATTGGGATGGTGGAAAGATATCTATGCAACCCATGTATGGATCATTGAGAAGCATCCAAATGGGTTTTGAGAGATCTATAGATTACAAAAGGCTATATGCTCACATATAGCAAATCATATATTTTGAAGATCATTTGTATTAGGAATCTGATTTTATTAGATGCCAAAACTGTTACCGATCCATATTGGGATACTTTTATATGTTAGCATGATGAGCCATTTCATGAAATAGACTTTGGTAGCTTCTTCCATAATGGCATCATAATGTGTAGCATGCTATGAGGCATCAAATCATGGAATATGGTTGCTAAAATTTGTCATGAGGCTGCATATTATTGGTATTGAAAGATAATTAAAGTTGTGACAATAAGTTAGCAAAACTATATTGCGGTAACAACATAAGTTCTACTAAGTCAAATCCTATGGACATCAAGAGTATGATTGTTAAAGAAAAAGTGAAAATGGACAAATATCTATATAACACAACAAGAAAAACTCCATATAGCGGATTCGCTCATAAAGGGATTACCTCCATAGGACTTTCATGAGCATACTACACACGTTGGTGTGATATTTGATTTTAGTGAGAGTTTTATGGTGTTTTATGTTTTTGTTTAAGAACAATTATTATTTTCTATACATAATTAGGAATTTGTTTAATTCCATTATTATTTGCACTTATTTGAAGTTTGATCTCACTTAAAGCTAAAGAGTAACTTGCTGAAAATCGATATTCATTTAAAAACCACATGTCATGTTTAATCTATGTCGTTAGTTATATATGTATATGTGGCCGTTGATGGGTTTAGTTACATAAATTGTAACAAAGACCACTTTGATCCTATACAATTATGATTAATGGAAAAGATTGTTTAAGGGTATCAACATCATGATAACATACATTAAAGCGCTAATATGGTTATATGTATATTTATATATTCATGGTCGAGTCGGAGATTGTTAGAAAATCATGGGACCATTCGATAAATGAACATATATATTGTTATCATTTAAAATCAGAAATATTATGGTAACTGTATAAGATTGTTGATGGAACAATATTCACTTACCATTTTGTGGCTTGAGTTCCTGATTTGACTCAAGATCCTCAAAATTCATTCCATCTCTCACATTAGGATTTATCTTCATTTATAAATACATGTGATGAGTAGCAAATCAACACACAAAATTACTCAAACAAATTCATTTTCTGATTATTGAGGGTTCTTCGAGGTTGTCTTGAGATCAACTAGAAGTCCCAACCTAATTCTTCAGATCCAATGAAACATCCCAAAAATACAGTCTAAAAATTTCATTTTAAATTAGTAGTAAAACCATATTCATCAAACGTCATATAAGAATCATAAACAATGTATCTCAAAATATCTTAACAACTATCAAATATATCAGAGTATAAACATCCCAGGCTGAACAAATGGTGTGTGCACTGCAATCTTCCTGAGCTCCTCTTTTGAAAACTGACTACCTGAAACCAAAACTGAAAACCGTAAGCATGAAGCTTAGTGAGCTCCCCCAAACTACCACATACCATACAATAACATATAAAGCATCTATTGGGCCTTGTCCACTGCATCGGACCGAAGTCCGGGAACTAAACAGGGCCTTGCCCTCTGCATCGGACTGAAGTCCAAAAATTGCATCAGACCGAAGTTCGGAACTAACCAGGGCCTTGCCCTCTGTATCGGACTGAAGTCCGGAAACTGAGTCGGACCAAAGTCCAGAACTATCTGCATCAGACCGAAGTGCAGAACTGACTGCATCGGACCGAAGTACGGAACTGATTGGGACCTTGTCCCTGCATCATACTGAAGTCCAAAACTGACTGAACATAACATAGCATAAACATATCAACTACCATGAATACATATACTGCATACTGCATCAGACCAGGTTCCGGAACACATAACACAAAACATGCTTGAATCACAAAGACATCAAGCAATCTAACTACTGCATCGGACCGAGATCCAGAACTACTACTAACTAAACGGGATGCCATTGTGGTCGTAGACCCATTTCTACTGGAAGGAAACTCACCTCACACTGCTGACGTCCCATAGACACAATCTCATACTGCTGAACTCCCGCAGACTCAACCTTAGCTGCTGGATGACAGATTCCCAAACTATCAACACCAAAATAACACCCAATTAATAATTGGGTTCTAACACATAACTATAAATACATACTTTGGGTAATTACTACATCACCCCTAGCTTGGCTTACCCAAGCCCAAGGACCAATCCATAGGCCCAAAGTCAACTAGGGATCAAAGCCCAACATATGGCCCACTTTTCCAAATTGGGCCCAAACCTCTACATGGACTTCCCTTAAGGCCCAATTGTCCAGTCTAGTCCAACATGTCTCATTCTAAGGGCCCAATATCATACAACCATCTAGGCCCAACTATGCCCCATCTATGCCCTAATTTTCCAAATTAGGCCCAATCCTTCATTTGGGCCTTACCCTAGAGCCTAACTAATTGCTCTAGTCCATTTGATTATTCTTGGATGGCCCGACACCAAGCCCAAGTGAAATTAGGGTTTCACATAAAATGATAATTAGGGTTGAGTGTTTCTCACTTAACCCATTAAGGGCTTAACCCACTAAGGACTTAATCCATTAAGTCCATTATTTCTTAGATTAATTTCTGCCAATGAGTGTTATTTAATATTTCACTTATTAAATAAGTCTCGTGTGTATCCTGATAAATTCTTAAATATTAGGATTTTCTCAGTTAGTTCATTAAGGACTTGATCCATCAATTCCTTTACTTTACTAGATAAATGGCATGGAATAGTTTGGGCTTAATTCACAATCCAATCCCAATGGCCCACAAGTGGGCCCAATAAGTATAAGGCCCAAAACTCAAAATTAGGGTTTTCCACCCAAACATGGCCCAATAGGCCCAAAACCAATATCTAAGCCCATTAGGGTTTGCTAGCGGCGCACCACCCACTACCACCTCGGGTAGTGGTGGTTAATGGCGGCTCGCGGTGACGGCCACCACCTTACGGTGGTGGTTATCATTATTTTTATTATTAACCAAAGTTAATTACAATTAGAATGTTTAAACCCAACATAAACACACTCACACACTAACTAACACACACACACACTAACACACACAGCCACACCATGGTGGCCGGCAGTGGTGCTTGGCGGAAGCCACCACCTCACGGTGGTGGCAGTGGCTTTCTTGATCTTTCCTGCCAACAAAATCAATTGTACATCACTGAAATAACACACACTAACTACTAAGCTCGGAATAGTAACACAACCACCACCTGGTGGCGCTTGACAGCAACAGAACCCTGGAGAGATGGCAGCAGTGGCGACTTTCACGATAACAGCCACCACCTCACGGTTTTGGCAATGGTTTCTCATGTGCATCAGTCCGGAACAGGACAACATACACGAGTTCCCTACCCGAATGCATCTACCCACCTCCACCCTTGCGGTGGCAGGTGCCTGAAAGAAAAGAAGAGAGAGAGATACGGAGGGTAGTGCTCTAGAATAGCTACAACCATCTTGATGGTTGATCCGTGAACCCCTCACAGTGGCAGCGGAGAGAGATACGGAGGGTAGTGCAAAGAACCACCGTAGAAATCGACATCAACCTCAAAGGAAAAGAGAAGAAGAAAAATGGTGGCAGCTGGTTGCTTGCGGCCCATGTCGGCGACGTAAGTCATGGCGAAACGGGATTGTCGGCAGCTTCCAATGGTGGTAGCAACGTTGGCATGAAGTCGGAGGTCGATTTGCAGCCATGACTGACCGGAGGATGGAGGAAACGGGTGGTAGCGGCTGAAGGGGGTGCTACCCGGCGGCTGCTACAACAAGCTAGGGTTAGGGTTCTCATATAACTTATATACCCGGTGCTATGAAACATATCCCTATATTGACATAACCGATCCCTTCTTCCTTCTTTTCTTTCAAAATAAGTCCATAAGCTACCCTTTTAACCCCAACCATTTTAAATCTCTTCAATTGAAGCCCTAATATTTACCGAACATACCCTTGCTTCTAAAATTCTTCTCAAATCAACTCTGCAATTTACTAACAGCCTTCCATTATTAAAATTCTTCACAAATTAAACCGGGAATGACATTTATTAATTTATTTAAATAAATGGGGCGTTACAACTCTCCCCCACTTAAATTAGATTTCGTCCTCGAAATCATTTCTTACCATTCCTTATACACCCAACCACTATAGAGAGATGGTCACCATCCTGGGCACACCCTAGCCTTCTCAGGGTAGCCATGACCAATCTTGCAAAGTCTTAAATTCCACTGTTGAACGGATTCCTCACAACAGTCTACATCTACTCTGTCTGATATTTGCTGCCTTGAGATGGTCTGATCCCTTGACAAACCACTCATCCTAAATCATTATCGATTAAACCAGCCTGCTTATCTCTCAATTGACCCCTCAACATCCTGTTAGCTCAAAATTCCCACTACCAAAACAGGTTCACAAACCTAATTATCACTGTAGATCGCTTATACTTGGCCAATACTCTGCAATTTCCGCTGTGAGTGACTTGTCACTTCCCAAAAATAAACAACTATCATGTATGTACTTGCAACTTAGGGCACAATTACTAACATTGCCTATCGCTGAAACTGTCTGAACACTGAACTGCCTGAAGCAGTATGCTGACACATGCCTGCTCTCCAAAATCTAACGAGACCTCCCTGGTCTCAGTTCATTCACCGATTATATGAAATACCGGGTTCCAGACCAGTTTTAGAGCCAAAGGGCCTCCTACTTAGTCGACTCGCACGACTTCTGAACAAATCCTTCTCTCGAACTAGTTGCCACTAGTTATCATGTCACTGAGGCTCTAACAACCTCTTGATCCAACCGATCAGGTCCGTACGTGGAATCCTGATATTACCGAACCACGGCTAAACGTGATTGCTACCTAACCAATTGTAGCCTTATATA
Source organism: Lactuca saligna (assembly GCF_052625555.1). Classification (NCBI taxonomy): domain Eukaryota; kingdom Viridiplantae; phylum Streptophyta; class Magnoliopsida; order Asterales; family Asteraceae; genus Lactuca; species Lactuca saligna. Next base: position 37,342,285 of record NC_136425.1, on the reverse strand, counting down.
ACAAGAAACCTTAAGCAATTCATTGCTTCCTCGGTCTCAAAACTGCAGTGGTAACCCTACAATCTTATCACTGGCTCAACTAGATCTAATCAATTTAGATAATTCTGAAATTCAATCCGTGGATTTCCATATCCTTACTGCTACACCCAAACTGGTGGGTACTACTGCTCCTTCCTCATCTTAACAACGCACTCACGCTATCTACCAACCTAGTGCATGCTACGGCTACACCTGCAGACTTACAACACACTGCCACTGTCTGGCTACTAGTGAATGCTACGGCTACTCCCGCAGACTTACAATACTTTAACACTATATGGCTGCTAGTGAATGCTACGGCTACACCCGCAGACTTACAACACTCTAACACTATCTGGCTTCTACTGAATGCTACGGCTACCCCCGCAGACTTACAACACTCCATACTAGATTGAACACGTGCTTGACCCGTACTTAGTTGAACTCATGTCCTGACTGGAATCCCCAACCTGATTCCCTAAGACTTGCTAGCAAACATTACGGGAACGCGGTCTCCTTATTGGCAAGTTTTTTTGAGCTTCCATCTCACAATATCATCAAACCATACAGCCACTCAAGCTGTCTTCCTTCCTGAAAAGGATGCAAAACTTATTCTAGTCTCAAAACTGCTCCCGCTTATGAATCCTTGGGCGATTCTCCCCCACTTTGATTCAGCTAATGCCTTACAGCATACCAGACTGGAAGAATTCCCAATCCTTCTCACCACCCATGACCAATCTGCTAGAACTCACGCTTATCCGTGCTAGGGTTTCAACACCAGCTAATCCAAAAGATCACACAACTTCTAAAAATCCGAATAAATCTCCGGTAATAACCCGCTAGACCCAGGAAGCTCCGAATCTCAATTGGAGACCTCGGAATCTCCCACTACATCACGGCCTCTATCTTGGTTGGATCGACTAGAATATTTTTCTGATTGACAAGGTTCCCAAGAAATTGCACCCCGCGCAACCAGAACTCACAATTAGAGAACCTTGCGAAAATTCTCTCCCTCCTCAAATTCTCTAGCACCTCCCTCAAGTGCTTTTCGTGATACTCCTCGGTCTTGGAATAAACCAAGATGACGTTGTACTCTCCCACTCCCGCAAGTGCTACACCGAATCTGTTCCTGCTGGTCTCTCGAAATCTTGGGTCTCCTCTTGAGACCCTTCTATATAAACAACTGATCTGGTTCCCTTTTCCTAATGTGTTCCAAGTCCATATCTCATTCTCAGGCTCAAGAAGCCATATCATTCAGGGTCTTGCACCCCGAGATACTCATGATCTCCTTGCTTTAATTCTACAGTATGTTCTGGTAACTTTCCTTCTTCATTTCCTCATCTGTTGCATATTGTGGTACCATATAAGCTCTTTCCCGAGACTTGGAAATGATCTCTGCCACGGTCTCAGTTGTCTGGTGGAGATCTAACAACCATTGTGCCAACTGATGCGCCTCAATCTCCTGGGCACACTCTGCCCAGAATCTGGTCTAGAAGTCATCCCATGACATAGCATTAACCGCATCATCACACAACTCACTACCGACCTCTTCCTATCAATCTTGTGCTCTATCCCTCAGGAGATAGGAAGTAAGTCCGATCTTGTCTCCTTTCGAGACAACGTCTGGTACGAAAAGTGTTGGCAACATCTGCTAACCGTCTGCTGCCAACAATGGGTTCCCTAACCCCCATGTCAATCTGAAGCCTCACAAACTCTGAATTCCTGAAACATCAACGTACGTGTCTCTATCATGACTGTTATCTCAGTGCAGAATGCACTCGGCCTCTCATCACAAATCTCTATAATGCTCTCCTTGATCACTGAGGATCACAGGAGTCTGGTCAATGATACTACGCGAAACTCTCGGATGGAATGAACTCCCTCATCTAATCATCAATCTGCCCAGCTCCAGAGTCCGAGACTGATCCCTCGTCGACGCCAGAACTACCATCTTGTCTACCACGTAGTGTCACTATACTTGGTAATATACCACCACTAACATCACATTGCTCATCAAAACTCGAGGGATCTCACACACTACAAGTTTCCTGGATTCATCTCAGCCTTCCTTGATTCGAGTACGGATCCTCTGCTTTCAGTAGTATGGGCCCATACTACCTTCCACATCTTCGTACTTTCCTCAAGTATTGCCTCGACTCCACCAAGTCACTTCTACTACTACTGATCTCTACTACTCTCATCCTAGGCTTGCTGTAGGGAAATCTCTAACCCGCACTCAGTCCTCAGCTACTGAAGGTATCTGCATAATGCCAATTAGCCACTACCTGAATACCATCACATGTGAAGAGGCTTAGATAATCCTTCGAGTAAAGGACTCGTCCCTACAACAGTTAGACTCAAACGAGAGCTACGCAATAGAGCCAAATCCAGTACTCTAAGATTAATCAACCCTGATCACATGTGACTTAACGTATTCACCTAATGGCAAACTTCCATCACTTAGAGTCCCACAAAGCACAAAGCAAGTAGCATTCAGATAAAAGGAAAATCCAACCACAACATAATCAAACAGTTCTATCCATATAACAAGGATCTGCACTAGCATGCAATGCTAAGCTTATACTATCAGGCATAACCTAAACAAGCTATCGTACTACTGTCTACTCAATACTAGCATGCAATTCTCATAAAGCTGAAACACATATAGCAGGCACATAAGGCATCCTCCTAGATCCTTACTCCTATTCTAGCATGTTGTTCTACTAAAATTGAATCTGACAATCATGACATAAATTTGTATGGGTAATTTGGGAGTACTTACTTGAGCTCGGTTGAATGCATGCACCACACCCTTTTCTCTTTTCAAAACTCTTTTCGCTTTTTCTAAAACTCTTTTCTTTATACTTTTTCTAAAATTGTTTTCTTTTCTCAAAATTCTTTTGTAACCATGGTTTTTCTCTTGAAAACTTTATACCACTTCCTTAGTTTAATTTCAGACACACTTGTAAGTGCGCCTGAATCCCTCAAACCAAGGCTCTCATACCAACTTGAAACATCCCAAAAATACAGTCTGAAAATTTAGTTTTAAATTAGTAATAAAACCATATTCATCAAACGTCATATAAGAATCATAAACAATGTATCTCAAACTATCTTAACAACTGTCAAATATATCAGAGTATAAACATCCCAGGCTGAACAAATGGTGTGTGCACTGCAATCTTCCTAAGCTCCTCTTTTGAAAACTGAGTACTTGAAACCAAAACTGAAAACCGTAAGCACAAAGCTTAGTGAGCTCCCCCAAACTACCACATACCATACAATAACATATAAAGCATCTACTAGGCCTTGCCCACTGCATCGGACCGAAGTCCGGAAACTGCATCAAACCGAAGTCCGGGAACTAACCAGGGCCTGGCCCTCTGCATCGGACCGAAGTCCAGAAACTGCATCGGACCGGAGTCCGGAACTAACCAGGGCCTTGCCCTCTCTATCGGATCGAAGTCCATAACTAACTGCATCGGACCGAAGTCCGGAACTGACTGCATCAGACCGAAGTCTGGAACTGATTGGGACCTTGTCCCCTGTATCGAAGCGAAGTCCGGAACTGACTGAACATAACATAGCATAAACATATCAACTAGCATGAACACATATACTGCATACTGCATCGGACCAGGTTCCGGAACACATAACACAAAACATGCTTGAATCACAAAAACATCAAGCAATCTAACTACTGCATCGGACCGAGATCCGGAACTACTACTAACTAAACGGGACGGCATTGTGGTCGTAGACCCATTTCTACTGGAAGGAAACTCACCTCACACTGCTGACGTCCCATAGACACAATCTCATACTGCTGAACTCCCGCAGACTCAACCTTAGCTGCTGGATGACAGATTCCCAAACTATTAACACCAAAATAACACCCAATTAATAATTGGGTTCTAACACATAACTATAAATACATACTTTGGGTAATTACTACATTACCCCTAGCTTGGCTTACCCAAGCCCAAGGCCCAATCCATAGGCCGAAAGTCAACTAGGGATCAAAGCCCAACATATGGCCCACTTTTCCAAATTGGGCCCAAACCTCTACATGGACTTCCCTTAAGGCCCAATTTTCCAGTCCAGTCCAACATGTCTCATTCTAAGGGCCCAATATCATACAACCATCTAGGCCCATCTATGGCCCAATTTTCCAAATTGGGCCCAATCCTTCATATGGGCCTTACCCTAGAACCCAACTAATTACTCTAGTCCATTTGATTATTCTTGGATGGCTCGACACCAAGCCCAAGTGAAATTAGGGTTTCACATAAAATGATAATTAGGGTTAAGTGTTTTTCACTTAACCCATTAAGGGCTTAACCCACTAAGGACTTAATCCATTAAGTCCATTATTTCTTAGATTAATTTCTACCAATGATTGTTATTTAATATTTCACTTATTAAATAAGTCTCGTGTGTGTCCTGATAAATTCTCAAATATTAGGATTTTCTCAATTAGTCCATTAAGGACTTGATCCATTAATTCCTTTACTCTACTAGATAAATGGCATGGAATAGTTTGGGCTTAATTCACAATCCAATCCCAGTGGCCCACAAGTAGGCCCAATAAGTCTAAGGCCCATAACTCATAATTAGGGTTTTCCACCCAAACATGGCCCAATAAGCCCAAAACCAATATCTAAGCCCATTAGGGTTTGCTAGTGGGGCACCACCCACTACCACCTCGGGTAGTGGTGGTCAATGGCGGCTCGCGGCGGCGATCACCACCTTACGGTGGTGGTTATCATTATTTTTATTATTAACCAAAGTTAATTACAATTAGAATGTTTAAACCCAACATAAACACACTCACACACTAACTAACACACACACTAACACACCATGGTGGCCGGCAGTGGTGCTTGGTGGAAGCCACCATCTCACAGTGGTGGCAGTGGCTTTCTTGATCTTTCCGGCCAACAAAATCAATTGTACATCACTGAAATAACACACACTCATTACTAAGCTCGGAATAGTAAGACAACCACCACCTGGTAGCGCTTGACGGCAGCAGAACCCCGGAGAGATGGCGGCAGCGACGACTTTTGCGATAACAGCCACCACCTCACGGTGGTGGCGACGGTTTTCCATGAGCATCAGTCCGGAATAGGACAACATACACGAATGCCCTACCCGAATGCATCTAACCACCTCCACCCTTGCGGTGGCAGGTGCCTGAAAGAAAAGAAGAGAGAGATACGGAGGGTAGTGCTCTAGAACAGCTACAACCATCTTGATGGTTGATCCGTGAACCCCTCACAGTGGCGGTGGCACCCAAGATGTAGCAAAGAACCACCGTAAAAATCAACATCAGCCTCAACGGAAAAGAGAAGAAGAAAAACGGTGGCAGCTGGTTGCTCGCGGCCCATGTCGGTGACGTAAGTCATGGCGAAACGGGATTGCCGGCAGCTTCCAACGGCGGTAGCAACGTTGGCATGAAGTCGGCGGTCGATTGGCAGCCATGAGTGACCGGAGGGTGGAGGAAACGGGTGGTGGCGACTGAAGGGGGTGCTACCCGATGGTTGCTACAACAAACTAGGGTTAGGGTTCTCATATAACTTATATACCCGGTGCCATGAAACATATCCCTATATTGACATAACCGGTCCCTCCTTCCTTCTTTTCTTTCAAAATAAGTCCATTAGTTACCCTTTTAACCCCAACCATTTAAAATTTCTTCAATTGAAGTCCTAATATTTACCGAACATACCCTTAATTGCTTCTAAAATTCTTCTCAAATCAACTCCACAATTTACTAACAACCTTCCATTATTAAAATTCTTCACAAATTAAACTGGGAATTACATTTATTAAATAAACGGTGTGTTACATCCAAATAATATCGTAATAAAATCAGGTATGTAATCGTTCTTTTAGGTTTAAAGTTTTCTTTTGACAGATTCAACAAACAAGATCTAAAGTTATGTTTCTGCGTTTTATATTTTGATTATGAAAATAACCAACAATTAGTATCAGAGCCTCCTCAAATCTATTATTGAAAATTTTTATTTTGGTTTGGGTTCGATTGATCTTTAAACTACTGCATAGCTAAATATATGTGTTTACTCTTGTAGTTCATGTCATCTTTTTCTTATATGACCAGATTGTATGACCTTACGAGGTGCATGTTTTCTCTTATATGGGGTAAGTATTTTTATTTACTTTCAATTTTCCTTTTTTCATTAAAGAAAAGGAAAAATGTTGATGTTCTTTTAATTTTTTGATTTTACGGAAAGTGAGTTCCTTTTTTTTTTTGGAAACGGAAAATTTGTATAAAACTGAAACCCTCGACAAGCAAGAAGCTAAAAAGCGGGGGCAGAACAACACTACATAAATACAATTATATAGAGGAGAATTGAGAAATATTTCAATCATCCAAATAACAAATACCACTCTTACCTCTACGTTTAATCCAAACATACACCATTGATTTAATGTTTTCCACTGCCCTTGTAATGGTGCACGACCTCGCCTGAAAGAGTCTCTCATTCCTGATTTTCCATAGAATCCAGAGTAGCTCGTAACAAATAGCAACAAATCTCTTTCGTTTCTGTGGACATCTGCCCCATGTAGCAGTAAACTCCATGATATCCCACATGTTATGCATCAAAATCTTGGATATTACACCATCTTAAGATTTTGGACCTCACCATCGTGGCAAAAGGGCATCGAATAAGTATGTGACAACCGTTTATACATGATCCACAGTATGGAGACTCAATATTGACACATCTACTCGCCAAAGCCAAAGCGCAAGGGATTCGACCTTGGGCAGCCCTCCAGACGAACGTTGTGACTTAATTGGCGAATTCATTCGTTTGCATCCATAAATCATACATGAAACTCACATGACCAATAATTGTTCTACTCCCGGAAAGTGAGTTTCTTAATTGGCGAATTCATTCATTAGCATCCATAAATCATACATGAAACTCACATGACCAATAATTGTTCTATGCCCGTTTCATTGCCTTCCTAATGATATCCATAAATTCTATAAACTTCGTTAATAAACTTTTGCCTAGTTACGACTCATATTAGTTATTACTATACAATCGTGGAGACGTAAATCAAATGACTAAATCCAACGGTTGACAACTTATAACGCGAAATTTATTAACCTTTGGAATTTTATTGATAATTTTATTTTGTACGATGAAAGAAAAACGTCATATCCATAAATGGATGTGGATCGAAATTCATTTAAGCAAAAGTAGAAATTGAAACAAAATATATAGAATGGAATTAAGAAAGGCTACCTGCCATCATTTAAAGATAGTTGAATTGAAATAAATGCACAATTGAAGAAAGGAAATGAGCATTCAAACGCCTCGCTTTCAACAAACATCTTTCCTTCGTCACTCTCATCACCGGTTTTAGTTTAATGCTATCAACCCACCCCACCTTCTCTTCATTTATACCATCTCCGGCCCCTTCCCTTCCCTTACACACGACATCGCATTATCTTTTTTACTTGAAACCCATACAGCGCATTCACACATATGCAGGTAAATATATGTGATTTTCTATGTGTTACATAAAAGTATTAATTATTTAGTTAAAATATTGATATATTAAAGACGACGTTTCACGTATTTAAAGGGATTGTTTTATTTGGAAAATAAAACTATAAAACATATTATCAAAGGGCTTGTAGCCCAGCGGTATCCGGTGTTGCCCTCCCTACTTGAGGTTGAGGGTTCAAGTCCCGTCGTGGACATAGGTGGATTTAAGGTGTAGTTTAGGAGTAGGTTAGATTTGCCGTTTCAAAAAAAAAAACTATAAAACATATTATATGTTTTATTGGACTAAAAATTGTTATATTTATGTTTGGGATATTAACTAAAATAATAGTTGTTAGCTGAAAAACTAATTATTAAATAAAAAGTTACCAGATAACTTATAAAAAATAATATTTGGTAAAACTAACTAAAAAGCTAGTTGAAAAATATAAAATGACATAGAAAAATATTTAAAAGAATTATAGCGGGGCGGGGGTTTAGAGGGGAGGCAAAGTGGGCAGCTGAACATGGCTCAAAAATTTTCATTATATATTTTTATTAAAAAATACAAAATTATAATAAAGATCAGGATATTTTTTTTCTTGTTCGTCATGGACCTTTAAAAATATTTCATTTTTCAGGATCGGTCCTGAAAAAAATGTGTTTTTATAATTAGTTGAAGGGTATATTTGAAAAGTTTAAAAAAACTACTAAAAAACTAGTATAAGTAGTTTTTTAAAAAGATAACTTATAAGCTATTTTTTTTAACATACCAAACATGACAATTTAAAAAAATTCAAAAAATAAGCAAATTATAATGCACCAAACACAACATTAAATCATTAATTGATAGACGTCATTATAGTTTGTTCGGTAGTCAACAAAAAAATCTCTTTTATCCACATCAAAATATATTTACATTTTTTAATCATTTAAATTAACAAATTATAAATTATTATGGAGTAAATTATTATCATTGGTCAAAATCACGGGATTTGTTCACAACCTTTTTTTTTGCATTGGACCGTAATTGTGATATAATTTTGTTGTGTTTTTCGTTGTTTACAAAAATTAAAAAAAAAATTGCATTGTTTATATTTTCTTTTTCATGTTTTTTAGTTATTAATTAAAAAAATAAATTAAGTAATTTATAGACACACATAACCCACTCTCACTCCCAGCCATAACTGGTCACCACCAACCACTAACAACCACAACAAAAAATGAAATCAACTCCGAAAAATCAAACCTAAATGCAAACTAGAAAAATCCTAAAATCAAATCCATCACAATTACTACTATTAACCACTATCATTGTCATCAACTACCACTTCTACTATGGATCGACATTAACAACAATTATGGATCTATATATATATATATATAGAGAGAGAGAGAGAGAGATAGAGATAAAGGGAGAGAGAGAAAGAGAGATGGGGTGCCTAACTGAACATCACCAGTGTTGGAGAAGTTGATATAGATTTTACTATTGGGGATTATAAATCGACTTCACCCACACAAAGATACTTTTCCGCCGATTCAATATTATTCATGTCAAGAATTGCATATCATAAACTAGATTGGTGGTTGGGAATTGTGAGTTTATGTCATAGTTTTTTGTTAGGGAATAGTTTTTTGTCGGGGAAGGCAGCGGTTCTTATGGAAAGATATGATTTAGGGCAGCGGTTCAAGTGATTTATAATGTCGGTTCAAGAAGATGTGAAGTAAATGAAGGTGGTTTATGAAGAGCATAGCGGAAGGATGTGGTTTAGGAAGAAGATAAACAGAAGAAGGTGGTTTTTAGTGACGGTATGAGAAATGTAGACTAAGATTATGGTAGCGTTTTAAGATATGTGTGTAGGGAGAGAGGAGGGAGAGATCATGTAATCAAGTTTAGAACGGGAGAATATGTGAGGTGAAGTATAATGAAATACTCACTTTGTTCCAAATTAATAGTTCATTTTTGACTTTTAATTTGGAACGGGGGTAGTAATAAAATAAGTAAAAACAAAAACAAAAAGAAAAATAGTTATTTCATATTCGTCAAAGACAAAAAAAAATATAACAAAATTTACTACAAGAACATGTTTAATGTAAAAAACAATTATCGACCAAACATGTAATTTTGGCGAAACCACGTACAATTTCAAAAAAATATCACCTTTTGTAAATAAAGACACCAAAAACCATTAAAAACGTCACTTTTGATATTTGTAATTGGAACAGCCTTGCATTTTATCTAAACATTTCTCAAACGTATTAGTTTTATCACTTTAATCAAAGTTGATACATGCAATTTTGGATTTTAGATTTGTCATTGTGACAAATATATGAGTATCTATTTCCTCTCCTAGCATCTTGCTAGTTGAGTGTTGTTTTCTTTTATATTAATTTATATTTGCGGTTAAAAAACAGCAAAAAAAAAAAAAAAAAAAAAAACGAGTAAAAATTATTATTAACTTTTGATAACTAACTAATAATAGTTTTCATATTAAATTAATATAGAATATGATAATTAATTTAAGTATCGGATAAGATATTTATAGATATATTAAAAGCAAATGATCTCAATGTCCTTTTCCCGTGGTAATGAATGAAAAAAGAAATTGTGGCTTTTTTTTTTTTTTTTTTTTTTTTTTTTTTTTTTGACACTTCGATATAATTATTAAAAAGGTATTTTTACATTCTGATTTGTCTTTTAAAAATAAATGTTTGATAATATTAAAAGTTTTAACCATTAAAAATATTCTTTCAGTTTCTTCTAAGTTTATCAGATACTTTTAGATTTTATATTTAACACGTAATTTTAATAAATAAATTATTAGATTAATCATTTGAAAGTTATAGCTTTGAAAAGATAATATTTACATATATTAATAAATTGAAAAATCTTCTTAAAATGGATCATGTGTTTTTCATAATATCAAGTTTAGTTTCTAAATTTTTTCGGTGATATGAAACGTCTCGTGGTTTTAAAACTTTTCATAGATAGTCCTTATGACTAATATCATCGATTTTCGTACGTTAAATCATAACATATGCAAGTCATATGAGGGAAAAATCGTCTTTTACATACTAGAGAGACTATAACATCCCAAAAATCATAGTAAAATTTTCTATTTTCAAAACCATTTTATAATCCATAAGTCATACAAAGCATTGTTTCCAAAAACACAGTCATCAAATCAAAGTATCCAAAAATATCTCTTAACATAATATCCGAGGATGATGTCCACAATCACACATTTCACTTCGTCCCGATCATCTAATGTACCTTAGAACCGTGAAATCAAACTGTAAACCAAAGCTTAGTGAGTTCCCCCAAAATACTCCACACAACATAACATGTACAAACTTGCATGATGGGTCCATATTCTCCCGACTAGATTACCCGTGGCCCACAATCTCCCGACTAGATTGCCCTTGGCCCACAGTCTCCAGACTGGATTTCCCTAACCCACAATCTTCCAACAGGATTGCCCTTCTGGCCCACAACCTCCCGACTGGATTGCCCTGGGTTTGTTGGCCTACAGCACAAAGCAATATCGCCTCAACCCACACACACACTATGTCAACCTATGCAACTTATAACATATAACCAGCAAATACAGGTAATCGTATAGATCTACTAATCTAACAAATAACCAGCAAATACAGGTGATCATACAGATCCATCAATCTAACGGATTACTATAGCATAGCATCATCCTATATACCAATATACATAACACAACCTAATGGGTCGGCATTGATGCCTTCGACCCATAAGTTCAGTGAGGAAAACTTACATCAGAGTCTAGAATGTAGCTAAACTGATCATTGATCCAAATATCGGCTCTATAGGTCACCTATACAACAAATACAGACCTAACCTCAGTCTACAACTCAAATTACTTTAGTTGACCTAAAGTCATACTTGGTCAAAGTCAACATTCAACGATCAAAAGTTAAAAGTCAACATTTAGCGAGTCGCCATGTTCTGGCGATTCTTTGTCACGTCGTGGCAGCGTAACGATACAACAAACCGGTTCTTGCCCAGTATCCATGTCGTGGAAACATAAGGCCACATCGTAGGGACTGGTCTGGACAGCTTAACCTATTAAGCCATTTTCCTACAGCTCCAAGAGCTTCAAATCACAAATCTGGTCCTTCTCATAGTCTAAATGGATAAAGTTTCCAACTTTATCCATTAATACACTTTAACAGTCAAAATCCCAAACCCTAAATACTAAAAGGTAACTAAAGGAATGAAAATATCCATTAAGCACCTAATCTCTATAATTACTCTTCCAAAGTTTCCAGAAGGGTTTCCTATACCTAATAGACCATAAAAATCGAAGCTTTAGGGACATACATGACCAATTCATGTCCTTTCCATTTTAGGTCAAAAATATGGCAATTAGGAACTTGAAGCTTAAGTATGGGACCAAAACTCCATAGATCCTAAGATCTGGAACCTATGACACTACGATGACTATATGGATCCATAAAGTTTCCAACTTTATGAGATGCAACCTTCCAAAATCCCTCACCATGAAATTTAAGGGACAAAATGGGTAGATCTAGAGACATGGAGCATAAAAATCAGGTCTTAGGGCCTTACAAGAGTCCATAAAATGTGCACAGGTGAATGGGGATAGTTGCTTGCTGAAACAAAGCTCAAGGGCCTCTTCTTATGTGCACAGGTGAATGGGGATAGTTGCTTGCTGAAACAAAGCTCAAATGCCTCTTCTTCTTCTTCAGAACACCACAAAAACTCAAAGGTTAGCAATGGAGGCTAGGGCTTGCTCTTGGAGGCTAAGGTAAGCAACCCTAGCTATTACATCCCTTAAATAGGGGAACAAACCCTGTATTAGGGTTTTTCATTAAACAGTGGCCACATCGTGGTACTAACTTCGTCTCCATGTAATAACTGCCCATGGTCACATTGTGGGGCTCCATCACCACGTCGTGGCCACCAGGAATCCAAAAATTCAAAGTATAATATAATTAAAAGAGACATACCTGAAACTTTGTGTTACAATTATCCCCCACTTGAACTAGATTTCGACCTCAAAACCCTCAGCTTAAAATAGATCTGGATAATGTCCACGTATCTCCTATTTAGGCTCCCATGTCCAACTGAAACCCTTTTGATGCTACCCCTAGACCTTAACTAGAAGAACTACCTGGTTGCGCAATGCATTCGTCTTGATATCCAGAATAAGTATCGACCTCTCCATATAGTTCAAGTGCTCGTCAACCTGAATATCATCTAATGTAAATATTAATAAGGCATCAAGCACATAATTCTGAAGCTAAGAAACATGGAAACTGTTGTGAATCTGATTAAGCTGCTCAAGTAGATCCAATCGGTAGTCCACCTTGCCTACCCTAGACACCACTCGAAATGTTCCAATAAATCAGGGGCCCACATTGCCCCTCTTCCTGAAGCATATAACACCCTTCTATGGTGATACCTTTAGTAAAACTATATCTCTAACCTAGAACTCTAACTCAGTTCACATTCTATCATTATAACTCTTCTATCAGCTCTGGGTTGTCTGCAACCTCTTGTTGATCTATTGGATAAGGCTCCATCATCTAGAGGACCACCTTAGTCCTCCCCATGACCTTGTGGCCGATCTCTCCTCAACAAACTAGTGTGCGACACTTCCTCCCATAGAAGAGCTCATACGGTGGTGCGCCAATACTAGAGTGATAGTTATTGTTGTAAGAAGACTTAACTAGGGAAAGTTACGAATCCCGACTCCTATCGAAATCAATGACACAGGCCCTCAGCATATCCTCGAGTTTCTAAATGGTCCGCTCACTCTGCCATTAGTCTGAGGGTATGCCATACTGAAATGTCCTCTCGTACCCAAATCCTCGTGAAATATCTGCCAAAACTAAGAAGTAAATCATACGTTACGATCAGATACGATAGAAACCGGTGCCTATGGCGAGCTACAATCTCACGCACATACACATCGGCAAAAGAACTCTCTCAGATGGTGATAAAATAGGAACTCTTGGTTATACAATTAACAATAACCCAAATATCATCAAATCCCTTTAGCCATCCTCAGAAACTTGGTGATGAAATCAATGGTAATCTATTCCATTTTCTACACGGAAACCTCTAAGGGTTGAAAATTTTCATGTAGCCTCTGGTGCTCAGCTTTGACCATCCAATAGGTCAAGCTTCTCTCCACATACCATGATATATCTCTTTTCATGCATGGCCACCAATAACCAAGTCTTAAGTCTCGATACATCTTTTTGGATCCAGGGTAAATCCAGATCCTGGACTCGTGCGCCTCCTCCATCACGGTTTGCTAGAACCCTCCAGAAAAAGGAACCCACACCCATTGGTTCAAAATCCCACGACCATCAGTGGTAAATATGTTGATCTGACCTCTGATCTTCTCCTTCTTCTAATTTTTCCTCTTGACCCCGTCGACATTAGCCTCCCTGATCAAATCAATAAGTAAGGAGTCAGTAGTCATCCTTAAATAGTGCTCTCGTACAGGAGTATTAGCCGCCTTGCGGCTTAAGGCGTCAATGACCACATTGGCCTTCCCTAGGTGATAAAGAATTCATAAAATAATACTTGACCACATCGAGCCAACTTTGTTGCCTCATGTTCAGATTCAGTTGATCCATAAGATATCTCAAAATCTTTTGATTCATGTAAATTGTATAATGGACCCTATAGAGATATTGTCGCAAAATCTTAAGGGCAAAAACCACGAGCCCCAATTCCAAGTCATGTTTCGGATACCAAGCCTCATGAGGCTTTAGTTGCCCAGATGCAAATGTTATGACCCTAACCCACTACATGAGCATCGCTCTTAATCCTGTGATAGACACATCACAAAATATCATAAAATCCTCAACACCCTCGGGAAGGGTCAGTAACGGGTCATCACATAACTTCCTCCTCAGCGTCTAAAATGCAGCATGTTACTCAGGCCCACAACAGAAATCCACATTCTTCTTGGTCAAGTGGGTCGGAGGAATAACACTCTTGGTGAAATCCTAAATAAATCTACGATAATGATGTCAAAACTAGCATTTTTTGCTAGGAGAATTCTATCTATGTATAATCAACTTCTGATGTATCTTGTAACTCTAAGGTTGATGTTATATAAGTTATTCATTTCTGGTGATACAAAATCATGCATATATTCTTACTCGGTCTTAGAGTTTATAGACCACAACACTTTTACAAGCAGAAATATCGGATTTTCTGGGAAACATACATTATACACTACCTTCTACTTACAACAGAAAATATAGGATTTTCTGGAATACTCTATTTATACATTTTCAAAACAGAAACACACATACTTAAATATAAGATTTGACACAAAACTTCCAAACCATTTTTACAGAAAATATCGAATTTCTGGTGTTTACAAAGTAATACAAAGCTTTTCATACAAACATGCTTATGAACTCACCAACATTATATATGTTGAAGTTTTTAAAATAACTTGTATTCTCAGGGAATCGTTAAGCAGGTCGGTCTTCAGGACCTTGTGGATTATGTTGCATTTTGTTTCCATCATACACTTATTATTTTGGGTATGTAATTTTTGTGATCAATTACAATGATGTAAACCCAGTATGTAGTATGTTGTATTATTGTATGTGTGCTGATGATGTTTATCTTGATTTAATTATATACAATGTGATGATATTACAAGATGAAGTCACCCAACCCCCGGACGATTCCGTCGTCCTGGTTCGGACGTGTGACAAATAATTAGCTAACCCTAAAAACTCCGAATATTAGATGGGGACTTCGGGACCTCCTACTGCATCATTGACTCAATCTTGGTCGGATTGACCAGAATCTCATTATGATTGACGAAGTGTCCCTAAAACTAAGCCTCTCGTAACCATAACTCACACTTGGAGAATTTGGCATAAAGCCTCTCCTGTCTTAGCACTCCCCTAAGATTTTCCTCATGCTGCTCCCTAATCCTGGAGTAGACCAAAACATCATCAATGAAAACAATGACTAACCGGTCGAGCATCGTTCTGCACACCCCGGTTCATCAAATTCATGAACGTTGTCGGTACGTTGGTGAGCCCAAATGGAATCACCACGAACTCATAATGACCATAACCAGTTTGTAACATTGTCTTCTCCATGTCCTCCTCCCCGAATCTCATCTGATAGTACACACCTCAGATCAATCTTGGAGAACCACGGTGCACTACGAAACTGATCGAAGAGATCATCAATCATGGGGAGTAAGTAACGATTCTCACTTTCAAGTTGTTTAACTCCTGATAATCTATGCACATATGATGCCACCCATCCTTCTTCTTCACAAATAAAATAGGTGCTCCCCAGGGTGAAATACTCGGTCTGATGAAATACTTTCCCAACAGCTCCTGAAGCTGAGAGGAAAACTCTTTCATCCCTATTGGTGCAAGGCAATAAGGAACCTTATCAAGCCGTGTCACATCGGGATCAGTTCGATACTGAACTCCACCTGCCACACGAGAGGTACACTAGGTAAATCCTCTGGAAATACATCTGGGAACCATATGATTACTAGTACATCTAATACCAAAACTCTCCCCTCATCTCGAGTACCGATCACGTAAGTAAGATAACCCAGAAACTCAATGTGACATCCCCAAAATCTCGACCAGAAAAGACCGATTTTCATTTATGCTTTTAAAATAAATTCAGAGTAAATCCTTTTGATTTGAAAGAGTTGCGGAATTTGTTCCCAAAAACAAAACATGATAAAACAATGTTTACCAAAGCATTTCATAAAAGAAATATAGTTTTTGATTACATAATCAAAACTCGGGGTGTCATGTTCCGATACAGACCATTAAGCATAAACAATAACATTAAAGTCATTCAACAAATATACACATATACAGACTTGTAAACAAAACAACTTGATGGTTCATCCATCTTACGCCCTTGCGCCACTTCCTGTAATACAAACAAAACTGAGTGGGTCAGGCTTGGGAGCTTGGTGAGCATATAGGGTTTTCAACCCACAATAAATAAATTATATTTAATTTCACCAACCAATCACTATCCCGGTTACCCATTCCCGTTATCCTCACTTTACGTCCCTAAAACAACATCTATCTCAAGGGACCTAATCTAGGATTTTCATCGGGACAGACATTACTGCTAAGGGGTTTCCTCAACAATAGATATCCTAAGGCAACCATGAGGGGGATAGAGTACACCGGTGAACACATCGTTCACAAAACCTACAGGTTATGAACCTGCTAGCGTTCCACGAGACTGTCTAGAAGGAGTATGTGATCGTTATCCATACTCCGCTGAATAACTAGGTCAACAACGACAACAACATCGAGGCCTCTCATCTGTTTATTACACACCAACTATCTACCCATGTTCTACCCAACATATTAGTAGATAAAAATATATATTTTTATACATAGTTTAAAACCTGTATAGCATTTTCATTCAATACATATTTCACATAATAGATGAGGCATACCCACATAACACGTATTTCATAGAAAACAAATCAGATCTATGAGATTAAAGAGAGTGAATATACATTCACATACACAACAACAAAACTATACACATAACACGTATTTCGTATAAAATACTTCATAATTATGCGTTAGAAGAAAATAACTACACACTCACTTGATCAAAAGATGATCGGACAACACTACGACTTGTAGAAGTAGTAATCCTCAGCAAATCTGGAAGATCTCTACAAAAATCGAACTTCTCGCGGGCAGAGCTTCAGCTCGGAAACCGCACTTCTCGGGATCTTCGGGATCTCGGGACTTGCTTTGGGACTCGGGAATATTACCGGGTCTTCGGGGTGGCTTCGGGGGTTTACGCGCAGAGCTTCGGCACAAAAACGAGAGGAAATTAGCAAATAAACCCGGAACCCTCGCATCCTATTTATAGGAGACTGGAGCCTCGGAGTACGCGGGGCATACTGCTCCGAAATCGTAAGCGCATGCGCCATCCGAAGTCCTCGAGTGCGAATGTCGACATCTTCGCTGTACGCGGGGCGTACTCCGGATGAGTCCGGTGACTCGTCTTCGGACAATGCCGATATTTAATAATTAAATTTAATTATTAATTATTTAATAAACTTCGAAAATTCATATCTCCTTCATACGAACTCCGTTTTCGACGTTCTTTATATCCACGCGAAGGTGAGACTACGCTCTACAACTTTCGTTTAGACTTCGTCGGCTAATTTTGAATTTATTTTTATTATTCATTTTTAATAGGTCGGGACAGAAAATTTCGTTATAAATTCATAACTTCTTCGTTTGACGTTCGTTCTCGCCTAAATTTTTATCGCTTTGATACTAACAACGAGATCTTCAATTCTCGTTTAGATCACTAAGGCTAAATATCGCTCTAACGTAAATTTCACTTTTTACGTTATTCAGCGTTGCCGGTTCTGTCGCGAAACTTCGACAGGTCATAACTTCTTCGTTATAACTCGGATTTCGGCATTCTTTATATCTTCGGAAACCTTGTTTCAACTACTACAACATTATCTAAAGATATCAAGTTTATTATACACTTAAATTTTGACGCTTATTTTTATTCTTAATTAATCAAACCACATAATTAAGCACTTAAGCACAAAACACATAATACTCAAATAATACACTTCTATTATTTCTAAACGGGTTACAAAGGTTAACCTAGACTATCACATTGCTAAAAATGGCAAGCCCAGAAACACAGGCATTACAATTCTCCCCACATTAGAATGATTTCGTCCCCGGAATCACACCTCAACAAACAAATGCGGATAGCGACCCATCATGTCACTCTCCGTCTCCCAAGTGAGATTCGGCCCATTCGTGTGTTTTCATCGGACAAGCACTAACTTGACCATCTTGCATCGCAACTTCTTTGTCTTTCGGTCAACAATTGCCTCTGGTTCTTCAATCAACCTTTTGTTCTCATCGATTCTCAACTCCGAAAGTGGAATCATGTCGGGAACTTCCCTCGTGAACTTCCAAAAAATAACACACATGAAAAGTGTTATGAATTCCATTCAGTTCTTCTGGTAGTTCGAGCTTGTAAGCTTGGTTCCCAATCCTCTGAAGAACTTTAAACGGTCCAATAAACCTTGGACTCAACTTTCCCCTTTTACCAAATCTTATAAGTCCCTTCCACGACGAGACTTTAAGCAAAACCGAATCCCCAACTTCAAATGTCATCGGTCTTTGCTTTTTGTCAGCATAGCTCTTTTGACGATCCTGAGCTGCTAACATTATTTTCCTAATTATTTTCAACTTTTCAGCAGTTTGATGAACCATCTCCGGTCCCATAAACTGCTTTTCCCCAGCCTCAAGCCAACAAGACGGCGTACGACAATTTTGTCCATACAAAGCTTGGTAAGGTGCCATCTTAATGCTCGAGTGAAAACTATTGTTATAGGAAAATTCTACCAATGGTAACTGTTCATCCCAATTACCTAGGAATTCCTAGGTACGTGCTCTCAGCATATCTTCAAGTGTTTGTATCGTTCTTTCACTCTGAACATCAGTCTGCGGATGGTAAGCTGTACTTAAACATAACTTGGTACCCATTTCCTCTTGTAGACATTTCCGAAACCTTGAGGTGAAACGACTATCTCGATCAGACACAATTGTTAGCGGAACACCGTGAAGTCTCACAATTTCTTTCACATAATAATTCGCAAGCTTTTCCATAGACAATTTCTCCCTGGCTGCTATGAAATGCGCACTCTTAGTGAATCGATCAACGACCACCCAAATCATGTCGTGACCATTCTTTATTCTGGGCAGTTTAGTGACAAAATCCATAGCAATGTCTTCCCACTTACCCATAGGCACAGGCAATGGTTCTAAACTCCCGTACGGTTTCTGATGTTGTGTCTTGAATCTTGCACAAGTCACACACTCAGCCACATACTTTGCAACATCAAGCTTCATCGTCGGCCACCAGTAGTAGGGTTTCATGTCCCTATACATTTTAGTGCTACCAGGATGAATCGAGTACATGGTCTTGTGAGCTTCTTCCATCAGAAGATCTCTGACTCCTCCTATCTTAGGTATCCAAATCCGATCTTGGAACACCTTCAGTCCATGACTGTTTACCCCAAACACCAACGTTTTGCCCAAACTTTCCTCCTTTCGGTCATTCTTCAAAGAAGCTTCGCTTTGAGCTTTCTTTATACTTTCCAAAATAGTCAAGACAACTTCAATTCTCAATGCTCTTGGCCTTCTCCTTTCAAGATTGACTTTCCGACTGAGAGCATCAACAACAACATTAGCTTTACCAGGATGGTAAAGTATCTCACAGTCGTAGTCCTTGAGTAACTATAGCCAGCATCGTTGCCTCATATTCAATTCCTTCTGATTAAAGAGATACTGGAGACTCTTATGATCAGTGAAAAGTTTGCACTTCGTGCCATAGAGGTAATGCCTCCATATTTTCAGAGCGAAAACTACCGCTGCCAACTCCAAATCATGAGTCGAGTAGTTCTTTTCATGCTCTTTCAATTGTAGAGAAGCATATGCTATCACCTTTTCACTTTGGGTTAAAACACAACCCAATCCAACACCAGACGCATCGCTATAAACAGCAAAGTCTTCAACTCCATCGGGTAGAGAAAGTATCGGTGCCTCGCATAGCTTCTTCTTTAGCTTCTCGAATGCTTCTTTATGCTTATCACTCCAAGCATAAGTAGCTCCTTTGTGGGTTAAAGCTGTCAACGGAGTAGCGATCGAAGAAAAGCCTTGGATAAACCTTCGGTAATATCCGGATAATCCTAAAAAGCTTCGGATCTCCGTGGGACTTTTCGGTTGTTCCCACTTCATTACAGCTTCAATCTTTGCTGGATCAACCATTATCCCTTCTTGGTTGACCACGTGACCCAAGAATTGGACTTCACGAATCCAAAAATCACATTTGGAGAACTTAGCATACAGCTTCTCCTTCTTCAAGACTTCTAACACTTCTCGCAAGTGTCTGCCATGCTCCTCCTGGATTTTTGAGTAAATCAGAATGTCGTCTATGAACACTATCACGGATTTATCAAGGAACAGATTACAAACCCTATTCATTAAATCCATGAATGCTGCCGGAGCATTGGTTAGTCCAAACGACATAACCAAGAACTCGTAGTGTCCATATCTAGTTCTGAACGCAGTCTTCTCTATATCCTGCTCTCTTACTTTCAGCTGATGATATCCTGACCTTAGGTCGATCTTTGAGAAATAGCTCGAACCTTGTAGTTGATCGAATAGGTCATCAATCCTCGGCAACGGATATCTATTCTTTATTTTTGCCTTATTCAGCTCTCGGTAATCAATGCACATTCTCATGCTTCCATCTTTCTTCTTCACGAATAACACCGGAGCTCCCCAGGGTGATGAACTAGGTCTAATGAAACCTTTGTCCAATAACTCCTGAAGTTGCATCATCAGCTCCTTCATCTCCGTCGGTGCTAATCGATAAGGTACTTTTGCTATTGGCGTGGTTCCTGGTAACAAGTCAATACTGAATTCCACTTGTCGATCAGGCGGTAATCCAGGAAGATCTTCGGGAAATACTTCCGGATAATCACACACCACAGGAATACTCTGTATCACCTTCTTCTCCTTCTTAGCATCAATCACGAATGCTAAATATGATGTACACCCCATGGTCAAACACTTTCTGGCTTTCATTAGCGAAATGATTCCAGAATTCACTCAGCGTTTGTCCCCATACACCATAAACGAATCTTTTCCAGGCGGGTTTACTTTAACAATCTTCTTCTTGCAAAAAAAATTCGGCATCATTGGCGCTGAGCCAATCCATTCCCAACACGATGTTGAAACCATTAAGTTCGATGGGCAATAATTCCTCGTGAAACTTATTCCCATTAAGGTCGATTAAGATGTTTTTCATACGATAGCTAACAGGTACAAACATGCCACTAGCAACATCGAGTAACAAAGCATCATCTAGTCTATCAACAGGCAAAGCTAGTTTTCTACCAAATTCATGCAATATAAAGGAGTAGTTGGCTCCAGAATCAAATAAAATTTGGGCAGGCAAATTGTTAACGAGAAAGGTACCTGAAGCGACATCGGCTTCATCTTTAGCAGCTTCCAGTGTCATCTGGAATGCTCTCGCCTTTGGCTTTGGCGGAATGTTGGGTCTAGTTGCCTCCTTCTTCTTCGGGCAGTCCCTCAACATGTGTCCCTCCTCACCACAACCATAACAAACTTTCTTAGTGAGGGTACATTCATTGGCATAGTGACCTGGCTTTCCACACTTGTAGCATGTGGTCACTACCTCACACTTTCCATGATGCTTCTTCTTACATTTGTCGCACCATTTTGCTTCGCCTCCACTTCCCCTCGAACCAGACTTCGAGAACTTGTTTTTCTTATTGGACCCTGAAGTTCCATCGAACTTCCTCTTTTCACCAACTTCTATCCTTTCCAGACCCTTTTCCTTCTGCTGGGCCTCCACATTCTTAGCTGCACGGATAGCCGTTTTCAGAGTAGTTGCCATCTTGACTGTCAGGCCAAAGTCGCCAGGCAGTCCATTAGCAAACCTCTCAATCTTGGAGAGTTCCGTTGGCACTAGGTACGGAAATAATTTCATTTTCTTAGTGAATGCCATAGCATAGTCGTCTACGCTCATCCTCCCCTTCTTCAAGTTTTAGAACACATTGTTCAGATCAATCATATCTATCTCTGAACAATATTGCACCCTTAGTTGTTCCAAGAACTCCTCCCATGACACTTTCAAAGCTTCTCCTCATGGCATAGTATCTGCCAACAACTTCCACCAACTTAATACTCCAGTCTTCAGTTGTCTGATTGCAAAGACAGTCTTTTGTTTGTTGCTACAGTCGCAACTTTCAAATACCATCTCCATTTCGGAGATCCAATCCATTATTTCAACAGGCTTTTGGCTCCCAGAAAGACTTGGCGGTTTAGCGCCCAAGAAATTTTTGTACATTCGCCCATCATTGTTGTTTCTCCTTTCCGGATTGTTCCTTCGTTCTTCTTGAGTCCCAACTTGACTCAAAATGCGACTATTGTTCCCTTCCTCCGATTGCTCGGGAATCAATTCAGGTTCCTCAATAGGTATGATAGGTTCGTCCCTATTATTATGCAACATTTGTCGCATATCCTCCCTTTTTTCGGCTAACATAGCCCGAATCATGGCTTGCACTCCAGCCATGGTGATCTGTTCTGGTGGTGCTGCTACAACAGGTGCTTGCTCAATCACTGGCGGTTGATTCCTGTTTTCATCCGCGTTTCCAACGCCACTCCGTGTTCTCACCATTTTTGATCTACACACCGAATAATTTCACCTTATTACTCCAAATGATTACATGCTAGTTCTAATATCGTATACATACGCGTAGAATCCTAAACACATAAAGCTTCAGATCCGGTTGGCAACAAACCGTAGATCCGAACAAATAATATCATATATGGCAACATATAACATTTAGCACATAAAAGCATTTTAGGCAACGTTTCTAAAATAAACTAGTGCTTGTGTCTAAAATCCAACAGACACACATCTCAAATTCCACTTAGCATTCTAAGTTTAAGTTTAGAAATCCTACAAATTCCTAGTTCGCATAAACTAATGCTCTGATACCAACTGTGACATCCCCAAAATCTCGGCCAGAAAAGACCGATTTTCATTTATGCTTTTAAAATAAATTCAGAGTAAATCCTTTTGATTTGAAAGAGTTGCGGAATTTGTTCCCAAAAACAAAACATGATAAAACAATGTTTACCAAAGCATTTCATAAAAGAAATGTATTTTTTGATTATATAATCAAAACTCGGGGTGTCATGTTCCGATACAGACCATAAAGCATAAACGGTAACATTACAAGTCATTCAACAAATATATACATATACAGACTTGTAAACAAAACAACTTGATGATTCATCCATCTTACGCCCTTGCGCCACTTCCTGTAATACAAATAAAACTGAGTGGGTCAGGCTTGGGAGCCTGGTGAGCATATAGGGTTTTCAACCCACAATAAATAAATTATATTTAATTTCACCAACCAATCACTATCCCGATTACCCATTCCCGTTATCCTCACTTTACGTCCCTAAAACAACATCTATCTCAAGGGACCTAATCTAGGATTTTCATCGGGACGGACATTACTGCTAAGGGGTTTCCTCAACAATAGATATCCTAAAGGCAACCATGAGGGGGATAGAGTACACCGGTGAACACATCGTTCACAACACCTACAGGTTATGAACCTGCTAGCGTTCCACGAGACTGTCTAGAAGGAGTCTGTGGTCGTTATCCATACTCCGCTGAATAACTAGGTCAACAACAACAACAACGTCGAGGCCTCTCATCTGTTTATTACACACCAACTATCTACCCATGTTCTACCCAACATATTAGTAGATAAAAATATATATTTTTATACATAGTTTAAAACCTGTATAGCATTTGCATTCAATACATATTTCACATAACAGATGAGGCATACCCACATAAGACATATTTCATAGAAAACAAATCAGATCTATGAGATTAAAGAGAGTGAATATACATTCACATACACAACAACAAAACTATACACATAACACGTATTTCGTATAAAATACTTCATAATTATGCATTAGAAGAAAATAACTACACACTTACTTGATCAAAAGATGATCGGACAACACTACGACTTGTAGAAGTAGTAATCCTCAGCAAATCTGGAAGATCTCTACAAAAATTGAACTTCTCGCGGGCAGAGCTTCGGCTCGGAAACTGCACTTCTCGGGATCTTCGGGATCACGGGACTTGCTTCGGCACTCGGGAATATTACCGGGGCTTCGGGGGTTTACGCGCAGCGCTTCGGCACAAAAACGAGAGGAAATTAGCAAATAAACCCGGAACCCTCGCATCCTATTTATAGGAGGCTGGAGCCTCGGAGTACGCGGGGCGTACTGCTCCGAAATCGTAAGCGCATGCGTCATCCGAAGTCCTCGAGTGCGAATGTCGACATCTTCGCTGTACGTGGGGCGTACTCGAGTACGCTGCGCGTATTCCGGATGAGTTCGGTGACTCGTCTTCGGATAAGGTCGGTATTTAATAATTAAATTTAATTATTAATTATTTAATAAACTTTGAAAATTCATATTTCCTTCATACGAACTCCGTTTTCGATGTTCTTTATATCCACGCGAAGGTGAGACTATGCTCTACAACTTTTGTTTAGACTCCGTTGGCTAATTTTGACTTTATTTTTATTATTCATTTTTAATAGGTCGGGACAGAAAATTTCGTTATAAATTCATAACTTCTTCGTTTGACGTCCGTTCTCGCCTAACTTTTTATCGCTTTGATACTATCAACGAGATCTTCGATTCTCGTTTATATCACTAAGGCTAAATATCACTCTAACGTAAATTTCACTTTTTACGTTATTCAGCGTTGCCGGTTCTGTCGTGAAACTTCGACAGGTCATAACTTCCTCGTTATAACTCGGATTTCGGCATTCTTTATATCTTCGGAAACCTTGTTTCAACTACTACAACATTATCTAATGATATCAAGTTTATTATACACTTAAATTTTGACGCTTATTTTTATTCTTAATTAATCAAACCACATAATTAAGCAATTCAACACAAAACACATAATACTCAAATAATACACTTCTATTATTTCAAAACGGGTTACAAAGGTTAACCTAGGCTATCACATTGCTAAAAATGGCAAGCCCAGAAACACAGGCGTTACACTCATGCTGAAGATACAGTCAAACACTGGCAGTTGAACAAAAGGCCGAAGCAGCCTTGGTACTCTGTCCATAAATGGTCAGTTCTTCCCCACTTGGGGTTCAAACTACCACCATCTGTCTCTCATAGTCGATCATTGCTCCAAATCTACTCAACTAATCCATCCCAAAAATCATGCATACATCCTATATAGATGGGAATCAAGTCAATTAGTTAAAACACCTCGAATATCTCCAAATTACAATCCCAAGAAACACTCGAAGCCGACACCGTGTTCGTTGGTGATGGAAACTCATAATGGACACTCCAACTCCCCAAGAGTCATATCAAAATCCCTAATGATGGACTGGGATACAAAAAACTTACTTGCACTTAAGTCAAAAAGAACAAGATAAGGAAATGAATTCACTAAGAATGTACCTACCAGAAACACAAGCATAAATATACATGGAATAAATAGACAGAATAATAATGAATACATACTCGCAACAACATCAGGCGCCACCCTATCCTCCTCTGCTATGATTTGAAAAGCACGAACCCAATCCTTCAGAGCCTCAGCCTTCCCCTGGCGCCCATCTATGACACGAATAGTGGTTGGAGTCGGTGCCCGGACCGTATTCGAAGGAAGCAATGGACAATTGGCATTCACATGGCCAAGTTAATCACAGTGGTAACAAATCTTGGTGCTCGGCTGCGGAGCCTGTTGGCAACAATCCCTTACAAAGCGCCCCTACCTGCTGCAATTATGGCATGCTATCATTGATCAACACACTCCTTCATGACCCTTCATGCACTTGTCATAAATGTGGCCTCTCTTATCTTTATATCGTGAATTGGTGGACTTGAACCACTTCATTTTCGGTTGAGTATGACCTGGAGCCTACCTCCTCTTTCTAGTCTCGGTCTCAATCTTAATCTATCTCCTTTGTGAAAAAAAACTGCAACTCAGAGAGGAAAATATACTACTCAGTCGACACAAACTCCCTGATCTTCATCTTGACTATCTTGGGCTTAGAACCTTTAAATGGGCTCTAAGTAGACCCACTTTCATTTATTTCAACATTTTGGGCCATATTGGGCCTAGAATGAAATAATCAATTATATGAACTATTATGGACCATAATTAACCTAACCTAGCCTAATAAAGCATAAAAATCACACTTATATTTTATAAGGCCAACAATCATTCAACCTAACTATAATATGGGCTTAGGGGCAAAAAGCCCAAAAATCCTTTCTCTCCTCTCTCTATTCTTGGCCCAAGACAAGCCCAAAAGAAAAGGAAGAGTTGACTTATTTCATGACACCTCATTTTTGTCCTTAGGTTTTCCATGCAACACACATATCTCCATGCAACAATCTTGTCAAGCTCGTCACTCCTCCCCTCCCTTCTTGTTTCGGCCGAGAGCACACACACACATAACTCACAAAAACACTCTCTAAATTACTCAAGAATCATCCACTCTCTCCATCCAAGATCTTGAAAATTTGGCTAGAAGCTTAAGGATCTTCATAAAGTGATTCATCATCTAAGGTAAGTTAATGGCTAACTTATGATCTAACTCCCTTCACTTCATAAAAATCTCTTCTAAATTCATTCAATCTTGTGATCTTTCACCTTAGAAGCTCCTAAACTTGAGATCTTCAAGGAAAGGTTGTTAGGGCCGAAAATCACTTCGTTTCTTTCCATCTCTTCTCCAAAACCGAAACCACATGCATAGGTGATCTTCATACCCCCTATTTTTCGGTTTTTATAAGTTTTGTGGGGGGAGAATACAAGCAAATGTGTAGATCTATGAGTATATGTATGCTTTGTGTGATTTCTATGCTTATATATATGTTCTTATGTGATTGTGATGTTGGATCTAGTCAAAACGAGCCTAGAAATCGAGATCTACAATGTTTTGAATGAAATAAGTATAACTTATGTTATTTTACACAAATCATTTCTAGAAAAGTAACCAAGTTGGTTAATATGAACCTCTTTGGGCTTAAAACCCATTTTTGGGCTCAAAATGCTAAAAATATAAACTAAAGGGCCCGAAATGACAAAATACAAATTTTGAGGGTTGAGAGGAGTCAAAACAGTTTCGAAAATGTATTTTCTGATAATTTGCTCTTTTGAAGGATTAAAATGTGAAGTTTTAAACCTACTGGGCCAAAAATGAACTTTTCGGCCCAATAAAGCCCAAATTACGAGATTTTTAATTTAGAGGGGCTGAACTGCACTTTTCTGTAAAACAGGGGACTACTAGTGTACCAAGTCCATTTCAAAGGTTAAAATTACTTTTCAAATTTAAAAAGGACCAAAATTGCAAATATTTTCCATTTTGGGTCAAAAGTGTAAAAATTGCGAAAATAGAGGTTTCAGCCAAGAAAACTTCATTTTTAGGGACTAAAACTGTTTTCCAAACAAATTTGAGCTGAAAAATATCTTTTCAACAAGTTTTGATACTAAAGTGTCAAGAAAAATGGTCTAAGGACTAAAATGGAAATTCTTTTATACAAAGGGTCAAAAGTGTAAATTGTCCATAAGAAAGGGGCGGTAAAAAGTAAAATTCTAATGTGTTAAACAATAAATCCGTTATGCTAAAATACTAGTACCACGACTACCGACAAAACATAATACACCTTCAACACCAAAAATCGTTACCAAACGAATTGATTCGGTCTCGAATCAATAACAAATCAGAAATCTATACACGACGATACTACAATATACACACGCTGAAATTACGGGAAGTCAATACACACGTGGGAATTCACCAGACGTCGATACACCATCTTTGGGCCCGAAAGTTTCAAATCGTGCTTGTTGGGCCTAGCTAGCCCAATGACATGATCTCTAGGCCCGAAGGAAACTCGCTTACATGTTGTTAGGGGTGAGCAAACCCGAACCAAGAAACCGGGAAACCGATCAAAACCAACGAAACCGAAACCGAAGCAAAACCGACGGTTAGGGTTTCAAATTTTTAAAAACCGAAAAATCGGGTTTGGTTTCGGTTTTTGCTTAGAAACCGACCCACCCAACCCGAGAAACCGACTCAATGGTTGAGTGCCATGTTTTTTTATATGTAATCATAAGAATATATATATCTGAGGCACGAATTAGATATACAAACACGCTCTTGGCCCAGCGGTTGAGCGCCTTCCCCTTGAACATGATGTCAAGGGTTCGAATCTTGCTGCCATTCAAAGTTTTCCCTAACTTTTCTATTTTAATTTGCAATTTGATCTATCCCACATCGATGGGTGTATCAAAGTTGCGCATGTTTCACCCTTAATATAAGGAATCGTTAACCTCTATCAAGCCTCAAATCAGTTTAATTGGGATTATCATTGGGTTCGGGTTTAAACCCGGAACCGACCCATGAAGAAACTGAAAACCGACAAACCGAACCGACGGTTTGGGTTCATGGTTCGGTTTTTATTTTTTTGAAAACCGATTTTATTGGGTTGGGTTCGGTTTTAGGTCAAAACCGACCCAAACCGACCCATGCTCACCCCTACATGTTGTTGGGGCTTTTATGACCTAGTTCCGTGTAAAAGGACTTTCAATGGCTTTTGTGTTGTTGGGCCCTAAGGGTCCTTTGGTACTGCTAGTAAAGTCAACAATTCACCAATGCGGGCCGGGCCAAGGGCCCTTCTCATTCATGATAGCCTTGAACGACTAATGGAATTATCGAGGGCTTCGTGCTCTTTTTTTTTTCTCCTCGGTTGTGGGGCTATGAGAAGTTAGGGTGATTGGATTAAGTGAATAGTACGGACGACGCCTAAGGGATCGTTTGTATAGTTGTAAACTAGTCGTTTTCGTTAATGCGTGTTTACAACAATTCACAACCCATAATTAATCCAACGTCACCTGGAAGTATCGAATACACACGTCACAACGGTATGACAAAATAGAAAACGCATAATTCAAAGTATTAGGAAAACGTCGGGTTTTCCTAGGGTTTTTTTTTTCAGGTCATACACCGACAAGATGCATACCAAGTCTAACAATGTTTTTTTTTAGAAACAAACAAGCATACTTACGGATCTTCACACTTTTTTTATTACGATACTCTTTTCAGAAAATATCAGATTTTCTGGTGGTTTTCAAAACAATACAAAACATTATATTTCAAACATTACTTATGAACTCACCAACATTTCATATGTTGACATTTTTCAAAATATTTGTATTCTCAGGTAACAGGTAAATCGAAGGGAAAAATGTACTCAGTGATGTCTTGTTGTTTGTTTATCCAGTATCGAACAATTTACTTTTTGGGAATGTAATGTTATGAAACAATGTACTAAATGTAAACACTACCAGTTGTACTATTTCAATGCATGGTGATGAATGATGTTATGTTTCATGTATATTCACTGTGATGGTATTCAATTGAGTCACAACAGCCCTCGGACGTTTCTGCCGTCTGGTTTGGGTGTGACAACAGATACATGAGACCAGGGTTTATTGGTGGTCGAGGCAAGGTGCAGAGTGAGATAATGCATGTGATACGTGTTCAGTATAGGAAAATTGTCTCCACGGAAGGTGGTCGTTGGTCCGAGACCTTGTGGTGGTTAAGAGTTCTTTGAGGTTGTAATGGTGAATTCAAGGTGGTTGGCTCCTAAGGATAGTTCCGGTGGTTGAGAATTTCTAGTTTGACGTATGGGTATGTTCCTAAGGAAGGATGAGTGAATCCATGACATGTGGCCATTGGCCAGAGAATTTATTATGGCTAAGGATTTTCTTCGGATTTGCAATTGTTGAGTTCGAGGTGGTTGGGAAGCCGAGTTCAGGGTGCAATGGTTGGGTTTTTGGGTATAGGTATAGAATGTGATCTATACTCCAGGTAGGGCAGCTATCAACCAATTGCAGAGTCAGTGTGAGTAGTTCGTGCGGGTGGTGATCAGTAGAGGGTGAAACTTTGGATTTTATCAACGTGTTTTCAGTCATTGATGATTCCTCTGTGTTTCAATTTATGAGATGGGAATTTACCGAAGTTACAAGTTTTACGAGAATAAGATAGGTTGTGAGATTCTGAGAGGGTACATCGCGGTATCTGAGTATGATGCCATGATTACAAGATTAGTGGTTGAGGCAAGATAGCGTGAGAATCTGTGATGGGTACCAAGGTATCTGGGTATGATGTCCTAAATTTTGGAGAATTTTGAGTCTTGAGTTTGAGATGGCAAGTGGTGTATCAAATATCTATGGTTCCAGTGGGAGCCTTTTGGCTATTTGACATCAAGTGAGATTATCTAAGAATGTGAATTGCAATGAGAAAAAGTGTTTGGTCACAACGGTTGTCATCAAGAGTGGTGATGGTTAACCTGGGTAGGTACGCGTACCTATCTATGTTGAACCGTGGAGTATTCGATAATAAAATCAGTAGGTGGATGAGTCGAGGATAAGATTATAGGGTGATAATAAAGTGAGTGGATCCGAGTGGGAGTCATCACTTGGGGATTATCAAGGGAAAGCCATGGAGAGAGCCCATGGCGAGTCAGTGAGAAGAGAAGTGATGTGATACTGCGGAGAGCCATAGTATTCACTAGTCAGTGAGAGAGTGTTGTGATACTACGGGGAGCCGTAGTATTCAGGAGTCGGTAAGGGAGTGTCGTAGGCCTACAGGGAGTTGTAGCCTTCACAGGTTAGTGAGAGGGAATGTTATGATACTATGGGGAGCAGTATTATTCGCTAGTCAGAGCATGACGCAGAAGAGTTTTTAGGCTTGGGTAGCCTTATTACTTGAATTATCGGGAACTTGGTGGTCGGACAAGGGGGCGAGACTGGGGTCTCCATATTGGTCGGAAATCATTATAGGTTGAGTAAGGCATGGTTATCGCATTTGGAAGGAATTGGAGAAGGGATGTACGCGTGAATAGCGGGTAATGGGTCATGAGTTGTGTCACATCCCCAAAATCTCGGCCAGAAAAGACCGATTTCATTTATGTTTTTTAAAATAATTTCAGAGTAAATCCTTTTGATTTAAAAGTGTTGCGGAATTTGTTCTCAAAACAAAACATGATAAAATAATATTTATCAAAGCATTTCATCAAGAGATGCATTTTTATTATATAATTAAAACTCGGGGTGTCATGTTCCGATACAGACCATAAAGCATAAACGGTAACATTACAAGTCATTCAACAAATATATACATATGCAGACTTGTAAACAAAACAACTTGATGGTTCATCCATCTTACGCCCTTGCGCCACTTCCTGTAATACAAACAAAACTGAGTGGGTCAGGCTTGGGAGCTTGGTGAGCATATAGGGTTTTCAACCCACAATAAATAAATTATATTTAATTTCACCAACCAATCACTATCCCGATTACCTATTCCCGTTATCTTCACTTTACGTCCCTAAAACAACATCTATCTCAAGGGACCTAATCTAGGATTTTCATCGGGACAGACATTACTGCTAAGGGGTTTCCTCAACAATAGATATCCTAAAGGCAACCATGAGGGGGATAAAGTACACCGGTGAACACATCATTCACAACACCTACAGGTTATGAACCTGCTAGCGTTCCACGAGACTGTCTAGAAGGAGTATGTGATCGTTATCCATACTCCGCTGAATAACTAGGTCAACAACGACAACAACATCGAGGCCTCTCATCTGTTTATTACACACCAACTATCTACCCATGTTCTACCCAACATATTAGTAGATAAAAATATATATTTTTATACATAGTTTAAAACCTGTATAGCATTTTCATTCAATACATATTTCACATAATAGATGAGGCATACCCACATAACACGTATTTCATAGAAAACAAATCAGATCTATGAGATTAAAGAGAGTGAATATACATTCACATACACAACAACAAAATTATACACATAACACGTATTTCATATAAAATACTTCATAATTATGCGTTAGAAGAAATTAACTACACACTCACTTGATCAAAAGATGATCGGACAGCACTACGGCTTGTAAAAGTGGTAATCCTCAGCAGGTCTGGAAGATCTCTACAAAAATCGAACTTCTCGCGGGCAGAGCTTCGGCTCGGAAACCGCACTTCTCGGGATCTTCGGGATCTCAGGACTTGCTTCGGGACTCGGGAATATTACCGGGGCTTCGGGGTGGCTTAGGGGGTTAAAATGCAGAGCTTCGGCATGAAATGGAGGAGAAATAAGCAAATAAGCAAGGACCCCTCGCATCCTATTTATAGGAGGCTAAGGCCTCGCAGTACGCGGGGCGTACTGCCTCCGAAACGTCACTGCATGCGTCATCCGAAGTCCTCGAGTGCGAGTGTCGACATTCTTCCCTGTACGCGGGGCGTACCTCGGATGAGTCCGGTGACTCGCCTCCGGATAATACCGAGACTTAATAATTAAATTTAATTATTAATTATTTAATAAACTTCGAAAATTCATATCTTCCTCATACGAACTCTGTTTTCGATGTTCTTTATATCCACGCGAAGGTGAGACTACGCTCTACAACTTTCGTTTAGACTCCGTCGGCTAATTTTGATTTTATTTTTATTATTTATTTTTAATAGGCCGGGACAGAAAATTTCGTTATAAATTCATAACTTCTTCGTTTGACGTCCGTTCTCGCCTAACTTTTTATTGCTTAGATACTAACAATGATATCTTCGATTCTCGTTTAGATCTCTAAGGCTAAATATCGCTCTAACATAAATTGCACTTTTTACGTCATTCAGCGTCGTCGGTTCTGTCGCGAAACTTCGACAGGTCATAACTTCTTCGTTATAACTCGGATTTCGGCATTCTTTATATCTTCGGAAACCTTGTTTCAACTACTACAACATTATCTAAAGATATCAAGTTTGTTATACACTTAAATTTTGACGCTTATTGTTATACTTAATTATTCAAACCACATAATTAAGCAATTAAGCACAAAA
This sequence comes from Lactuca saligna, assembly GCF_052625555.1. Classification (NCBI taxonomy): domain Eukaryota; kingdom Viridiplantae; phylum Streptophyta; class Magnoliopsida; order Asterales; family Asteraceae; genus Lactuca; species Lactuca saligna. Next base: position 37,309,105 of record NC_136425.1, on the reverse strand, counting down.
CACATAATACTCAAATAATACACTTCTATTATTTCAAAACGGGTTACAAAGGTTAACCTAGACTATTATATCATCATTAATGACATGCCTAGAAACACAGGCGTTACAAGTTGAGTGCTTCAATAGGACGAGTGGTTCCAATTATGGGTCGGACGAGACTCTGGAGTTTGGGTTTGGCTCTAGTGGTGTATCGAGTAGGCGAAATGAGATTCCAGATTCATGGATGGGTTCCATTTGGAGGGGTATTGTGTGTCATCTGATGTTTTAGACCTGTATGGGTCAGTTCATTTGTATGGAAAGGGCCGCAAGACGCATCTAACTAATGAGTAGTAGACGATAGAGGTCGAGGATGAGATGATCTTCAGTTGAGATTGTAGTATTCACTTGGAGTAAAGCTAACTTCATGAATTGTGTGTCATAATGATCCAAGATAATTATTGTGAGAAGGAAGCCAGTGAGGCGTTTTAGGGATGCAATAGGTAACCTTGGAGGTTTAATTGTTAGGTCGGGAGCTGACATTGTGCTCATTGTTGAAAGGGATAATTGAAGAGAAGCTTGGGTATGAATATTAGATGTCAGAGGATTCTTTTGAGTGAGCACGATCATTTTCTTATGTCTGAGTACAGGGTGATGAGAGTTCATTATTCAGATCGGTTCTGATAGTAATACAACGGATGGGCCCTGGTGAGATGTGACCCTTTCGTTCCTTTGGGAGTATGATCTGGATCGATTAGTATATCCGCTATGAGTGATTGGTAGCCAATTATTGGTCAGTGACTTGATTCTATTAGTCACAACAAGAGAATCAGAGGGATAGTGAGTTATATGGGTCTGTTATTTGAGGAGCGAATAACATAGTGATATCTTGTGAGGGCGGTCTGGCAGAGAGACAAATCACTAGAGTTTCCATGTTCTTGAGAGTTAGAACATGTATCGTAGCGGTAGAGGGGTCTGTCCTTTTTCGGATTAGGGGTTCCTGTCGGGTTCAGGTGTCCTTGGAGGAAGATAGTTGGGTGGTATGAGATCCTTCGATGGTGTTTTTTTTGGGTTATTGGATTCGCTCTCTGTGATGTTGAGGAGGGATTTCAAAGGCGAAATCTAATTCAAGTGGGGGAGCATTGTAACATTCGGAATCCTAGGCATATTAACTATGTGTTTATTTTGAGATTAATTCAGAGACTCGACGAGTTGTGAGTCTAACTCGTCGTGTAGGGCCAAGTTGACCACGTGGGGTTAGTGGTCTACTTGACGAGTTCGAGAGTCGACTCGCTGAGTAGACGCTAAGTGGTGAAACACTAAATCCTCGGGTTTGGGACCTATTTAAGGGCACTTATATCCTCATTTTCGGCTCAAATTCATTGAGAGTAAACCCTAACGTCCTTTGGAGCTAGAGAGTGTGAAAAGAGCTAATTTTTGGGTCTTTTAGTACATTTCTTTTGAAAAGGAGGGAAGGATGCATCAAGGAGAAAGAAGGGGGCTAGTAGACTAGTGTTATTTCGTCCAAAAGCTTATGGAGAACGTAAAAAGTTCTCACCCTTCTCCTTGTGGTGATTAGATATCTCATTTTTGATGAATAGGGCTTTCTATCATCTTTTTGGTTGAGATATGAGTACATGGAGTCCCGTTCTAGGTCTAGACTTCAGATCTGGACCTTGTGAGGTCCAGAGGGTCCAAAGGCTCAAGCTTTATTCAGTCACTTAAAGAGTTATTGTGTTTTGATGCCCTTGTTGGAGTTGTGATGGCATTTAGAGCAATATATGCCATGCATGGTCATAAAGATCAAAACTTTTCATGACTTTTGGACCTCAGGAGGCTAGATCTAGGGTTTGGAGTAGTGGATCTGACTTTGAACGTCTGAATGGTAAATTTGATTGATTAAACTCACCGAGTCCATGAGTTGACTCGACGAGTCGGTTCGGGTTCGTCCCAATGTTCTTGGCCAAACGATAACTCATCGAGTTGGGGTCAACTCGACGAGCTGAGTGGAACCTTCATGAGACTTTTGAGGGTATGAGTGGACTCGACGAGTTGCATGAGTGCACTCGACGAGTCAGGTCAAACAAGGACTGTTGACTCGAGTTCAACTTCTGTTGACTTTAGGGATGGGTCAATCGTGAGTAATGGAGACCATGGAGGGGTAAAATAGTCATTTACCCACTTCTCGCGTAGTAAGAAAAAGAGTAACCTTTGGTTTATTTAGAGTTGAGAATTTGAGTATTTATTAGAGATATTTACCTTATATGTTAGGCGGTGGCTAGTTCGAGATTCAAGTATGAGGATAACTGTTTGCTTGCTTCGAGGTGAGTCTTCTCACTATACTATGAGTAGTAACCAATGTGTGACCATAGTATCTTATATGCATATATTGAGTGTTGTGATATCCTGCATTATGTATTTTTTTTATTTATGTTTTATATCATGTTGATAGGACCGGAAGGTCCACTCGAGTATGGGACCGGAGGATCCCACTGAGACACATTGACCGAAGGGTCTTACAGTGATATAGCCTCGAGTGGCTAATGAGTTGTGTGTTTGTTATTTTGGAGGACTCACTAAGCTTTGTGCTTACCGTGTTATATGTTATGTGTTTCGGGTTTTACTAACGATCGCGGGAACGCACCGGTTTGATTGCACACACCAGTGAAAGAGTTATGTTTAGAGGATCCTAGATTTTAATCAAACAATTATGGAGTTGCGATTTGTAAATTAAATAAATGAGATTTTTGTTGAAATATATTATGAGAATTATGAGATTTTAAATAAAAAATTTATTCGAAATTTTACGGTGTTACATATGAAAATGGCTACCACCAGTAATGTATAGAATATTCTGTTTGAAAACCCTGGTTACCTCCATTACTTATAATAGTTTCATTTCTTAAAATAAAACCATGTTTTGTATCCTATGGAATCCTCCAATAATATATAATAGTTCTATTAATTAAAATAAAACTAATGAAGAATGAAATCCCGTAAACAAAGGTTAGTTTATACTATTGTGAGTCGTATAACCATGCTTGATATGACTGATGACCTCTGTGACATTCTTCAGGCGTTTGACGGTATTTGTCACCCCATGCATTCCTGCCTAACTCTAGCTAGCAGTTCAGGTATGGGACTGTCAGTCTCGAATACATCTATTCACAAATCTCACGCTCTCCCTCCAGGTACTCTGGTTACACTAAATGGTAGGATTTAGTCTGTACCCCAAAGGCTACAATTGAAGAGATGTCTCATAATCTTGTATTAACTAGTTTACGTATGGTTCTGTATTGTTCCATTGATTTTAAATTTGTTTGTATGCTTTTTAGAGTAATAATAATTATACTTAAATAATTATTTAATGTTGTACTCCTGAATCCGAAACTAGTAATGTATATCATAAACTGAGTCTGCCATAGTTTATATGTTTGTTAATGTATATTCTCTGAATATGTAAACTGTGCATTGTAATCCCAAACTATACCTATTATAGTTTGCATGTGTGTTAAGTACTCAGTTCATGTATTGTTTCAAAAACTATGCAATTATAGTTGTGAGTTGAAAACTTCCCTTATGCTCATCGTGTTACAAAGGGGATAAAATATCTAAATAGTTTTCAAAATATGAATTTTTTTTTGGTTGTATCAACTACATAAGTGATAAACCTGTTGAAATTATTTTGTATAAGCTCACAAAATCATTTGCGTTTGGCTTGTATTCTCCCCCTGAAAACGTTAAAAATAGTAAAAGCGGAGGGGTATGAACTCATTGTTGGTTTCGTGATAGTGTCGGACTGTGAAACTGGAATGAGGACCCTCAAGTTGTTGTAAGCATAATTAACGGAATCCTAATAATAATTAAGCACATATACGCGTATTAATAGCGAAACCATTAATTAAAGTGTTGGAAAACACTTGCTTTTAGGTTAGGAATGTTACCGGGACTCGATTGAATTGGAAAAAGTGAGTTTTCAAGAATGAGGAATGTTTGGTTTGATTGTTTGATGCTCCAAAACAAGTTCCAAGGTGGTTTGGATGATTTTCGAATGATAAATGAGAGTGTTCTTCAGTTTTCGGTTGGGACTTTTACAGAGAGAAAGTAGTGTTTTCGGCCAGAAGTTTGAAAATGAGGGTAAACACACACACACACACACACACACACATATATATATATATATAAATATATATATATATATATATATATATATATATATATATATATAGGCCGGGTTCACTGCCGGAGGTGGGTTCCCGACCGTGAACGGTTTACGACCGTGAACACTAAACTGACCAAATTTTGCTGATTTTTGAAGGAAAAACTCGGATTTTCGTGTGATTTTGGTTCTGACTCTTATATAACTTAAATGATTTTCCAAACCATAAGAATTTGACGAAATAAAATAAAATTCAAAATTTATTTAATGGAATTTAGGCCAACATTAACAGAAAATTTTTCGGTTGTCACATCATCCCCCCGATAGAGGGAATTTTGTCCTAAAATTCTAACATAGAATACAAATAATGGACTCGGAAACGGATGCGGGTACTTTTGTTGCATTGTATCTTCTTTCTCCCAAGTGAATTTAGGTCCCCGCTTGGCATTCCAGCGGACCTTTACTATCGGTATGCGACTTTTCTTTGTTCGTTTGACTTCCCGATCCACGATTTTGACTGGTTCTTCCATGAAATTAAGGTTCTCGTTGATCTCGATCTCATCAAGAGGGATCACAAGAGTTTCGTCGGATAGACACTTTTTAAGGTTCGACACGTGGAAGAAGGGATGAATGTTGCTAAGCTCTTGGGGTAAACGAAGTTTGTATGCTACGGGACCGATCCTAGCGAGAATCTCGAATGGCCCAATGTATCTCGGATTCAGCTTTCCACGCTTCCCAAAGCATATCACGCCCTTCCAGTGCGAGACCTTCAATATAACACAATCACCAACCTGAAACTCCAAGGGTTTTTGTCTTTTGTTGACGTAGCTCTTTTGTCTATCCCTGGAGGCTTTCAGTCGTTCTTGGGTTTGCACAATCTTTTTGGTGGTTTCTCGAATGATTTATGGTCCTGTGAGTGTGTTTTCAGGGACCTGACCCTTAGCTAGTTGTGTGTCACCCACCTTACCCCATCATAGATAGGATCTGCACTTACGGCCATAGAGGGCTTCAAACGGCGCAACCTTGATACTGGTATGATAGATGTTGTTGTAGGAGAACTCGACCAAGGGAAAATGGGTGTCCCATGACTTGCCAAAGTCTATAACACATGCCCTCAACATGTCTCCGAATGTCTGAATGTTCCTCTCACTCTTCCCATTGGTTTGTGGATGGTAAGTTGTACTCATATCCAACTTAGTTCCAAGAGCCTTCTGCAGTGACTGCCAAAATCTCGAGGCGAATCTACTATCCTGATCGGAGATAATAGACACAGACACACCATGCAGACGGACTATCTCTTGAATGTAGGTTTGTGTCAGTCTCTCCATCGTGAAGCTTTCTTTGATTGGCAGAAAGTGGGTAGATTTAGTCAATCTGTCGACAATTACCCAGATGGTATTGTACCCATTCGGAGTCTTGGGAAATTCAATGATGAATCCATCGCAATTCTTTCCCACTTCTACTCAGGTATTTTTGGCTATTGAAGTAGACATGAGGGCTTTTAAATATTCCACATTCGCCTTGGCGCAAATCAGGCACTTGCCCACGAAGGTAGCAATCTCTACTTGCATATTTGGCCACCAATAGAGATTTTTGAGATCCAGATACATCTTATCTGAACTTGGTGAATAGAGTATCGAGTCATGTGAGCTTCACTCATGACAACCTCTCTGTAACCGCCAAACTTTGGGGTCCAGATCCGGTTCATGAAATACTAGACTCCGTCTCCCTTGATCTCTAAGTTCTTTTCTATTTCCCTCAAAGCTTCATCGAACGTGTTCTCCGGTTTTAGGGCTTCCAACTAAACCTATCTGATTTGAGCGAATAAGTGGGAATAGATGGTCATTGTCAGTGCCTTCACTCTGCGATCTGAATACTCTTTTCTGGCTGAGGGCACTCTGCTACCACATTGGCCTTGCCTGGATGATATTGTATATCACACTTGTAATCATTGAGTAGCTCTACCCATCATCGTTGCCTCGTGTTCAACTCCTTCTGATCGAAAATGTGTTGTAGGCTCTTATGGTCGGTGAAGACAGTGCACTTGGTTCCGTAGAGATAATGTCTCCATATCTTAAATGCGAATACCACTGCTCCTAGCTCCAAGTCGTGAGTTGTATAATTGACTTCGTGTGCTTTCATCTGTCTTGAGGCATAAGCAATGACTTTTCCTCTCTGCATGAGCACACAGCCGAGGCCCTGATTGGATGCATCGCAGTAGACAACAAAGTCCTCCATCCCTTCCGGTAGAGACATGATAGGTGCGCTATATAAGGCCCGCTTCAATGTTTGAAACACAGTGTCTTGCTTTTCTCCCCAACTAAAGGGTACACCTTTATGAGTTAGGATGGTTAGAGGCTTAGCAATTTTGGAGAAATTTTGGATAAATTTGTGATAGTAGCTAGCAAGGCCCAAGAATTGATGGATTTTTGTGGGAATCTTTGGTGCTGACCAATTCTCAATCGCCTTGATTTTGGAAGGGTCCACGTGTATGCCTTCCTTGCTAACCACGTGACCGAGGAAAGTTACATTTCTGATCCAGAATTCACACTTAGAGAATTTCGCATACAGCTTCTCCGCCCTTAAAGTTTCTAGCACTAGCCTCAAGTGTTGTCTATGATCTTCCTCACTTCGAGAATAGACAAGTATATCATCAATGAATACTATCACGAACTTTTCTAGGTAGGGGCGGCACACCCGATTCATCAGATCCATGAATATCGCCGATGCGTTGGTTAGACCAAAGGGCATCGCTACAAACTCGTAGTAACCATATCGTGTCCGAAATGATGTCTTAGGAATATCACCCTCATGGACTCGCAATTGATGGTACCCTGATCTTAGGTCTATTTTTGAGAAGTAACTGAATCCCTGTAGTTGATCAAAGAGGTCATCTATTCGGGGAAGAGGGTAGTGATTCTTGATGGTGAGCTTATTTAGTTCGTGATAATCTATGCACATCTGGAAGGATCCATCCTTCTTTTTCACAAATAAGATCGGGGCTCCCCAGGGTGAGAAGATTGGTCTAATGATTCCTTTTTTGAGTAGTTCATTGAGCTGGCTGGATAACTCTTGCATTTCTGTCGATGCTAAACGGTAAGGGGATTTGGCTATAGGGGTAGCTCCGGGGATTAACTCGATTCAGAACTCGACTTGGTGTTCGGGAGGGATTTCGGGGAGATCTTCAGGAAAGATATCAAGAAAGTTGTAGACTTCGGGGATGCTCTCGAGATCCTTACCTTCTTGTTTTTCGTTAACGACATGGGCTAGGAATGCTTGACACTCTTTTCGCAAATATATTTGAGCTTTTATGCATGATATGATACAAAGGTTTTTGCTGAGTTTATCACCATAAATGATGAGGGCTTTGCCATTAGGCAGATTGAGACGGATGACTTTCTCGAAACAAAGGATATCAGCACGATGAAGACTTAACCAATCCATGCTGATAATGAAATTGAAGCTCTTAATAGAGATCGACATAAGATCGATGGGAAAGGAATAATCATTTAGGGTAAGGGTACAACCTATGAATATGTTGTCAATGCTCTCTTTCTTACTGTTAGCCATCTCGATGGTAAATGTTTCGGTCAGAGGTTGGGATTTATGCTTGAGTAGATGCTTGAATGCATGACTAATAAAACTTATCTTCGTACCATTATAAAAAATAATGCATGCATAAGAGTTATCGAGGAGGAACGTACCCGAAACTATGGTGGGATTAGCGACAGCCTCCTCCTGGCCCATAGCTAGCATTCTCCCCACATTGCTAGTTGTGGCCTTTGGGCAATTTCTCTTGAAGTGCCTGGTCTCACCACATCCATAATAGGCTTGGTGTACTCCAACTCTAGGAGACTGATTAGTTGGTTGGACTTGTGTCTTGCAAAAGCGAGTTGTGTGCCCCTTCTTGCCACAGTTGTTGCACAACATTTCACGGCACGGTCCGTGATGGTGGAAGTTACACTTGTCGCACCTTGGAAGGGTTCCAACATATCTACTGGCAGGTGATTGAGTTGTAGGGGCAGCGATAGGGGTAGTAGCGGTGTGCACAACCACTACTTGCTGCTTATTGGAGGGTTCCTGCGAAGACTTGCCCTTGCGCTTGTTCCAGGACGTTTTCTTCCCACCACTCTCCTTGGGTGGTTCGTAGGCAGCTGGCACGGGATCCCGGCGATCCCCATAGCCAATCAAAGTTTGTGCTAACCGTTTGACACTATTAAACGTCAGCGGATTTGCAGTCATAACATTTTCCTAAGTTGGAGGTGTTAATCCCCATATGTATCTTTCTACTTTCTTGCTCTCTGGGGTGACCATTCTTGGGCAGAGAATAGAAAGATCACTGAATCTCTCAGTGTAAGCAGCAATGTCAGAGCCTTTCATCTTCAAGTTCTAGAGCTCCTCCTCTAGCTTTTGCATCTCGCCTCGTGGGCAGTACTCAACGAGCATCAATTCATTCATATCCTTCCAACTCATGGCATTAACCATCAGAAAAGTTAGAGATTTGACTTGGCCATTCCACCAAGTTAGTGCTCTGTCGGTGAAGGTGCACGCTGCAAACTTCACCTTGCTGGATTCGGGGCAAGCACATATCTCAAAGATTGACTCAGTCTTCTCGAACCATCGAGTCAGGGCAATGACACCTCCAGTGCCATCAAAAGACCGCAACTTAGCATTCAAAAAATCTTTGTATGTACATTCCCTGGTGTAACCATGACTGTCACCACGATTGGAAGTTAGGGCACCATTACCCACCCCATTTGTATCGCTGACGTTAATTTGGGACATTGCAGTAGCCACAGAGGCTATCACAGCTGCTTGGAAGACAGTTGGGTCGTACTAAGAAGGTGTCGACATCAGATCTGTTAGGGGATTGTTGTTCTTTTTGTTGGGTCTCTTCCTCGGAGGAATCTTATTCTAAAAGAATCAAGAAGAAGAGGATGGTAAGTCCCCTAGATTTTAGAATCAAGCGATATGGAACAAGACATATCTCAACCCGATAGATAAAGTGTTCTACTAAGCGATATACAAAGAAAAGCTACCAATACAAGTAAACTATCGCTAGAGAAGAAATAAGTAGCAACACTTTGAATGAATCTCTACACTGAGTTTGGCTCTAGATAAAATACTCCTCTAATATTTTAAGTTGTATGTTTTGTTCTATCATTCCCTTATTGTAGAGCTTGGTAAGTTTTAGGCTTGTTGCAACACCACAGTCACTCCCAAACACATGTTGGTCGTGTCTCAAATAAATATAGTTGATCAGACTATATTTATTCCAGACATGATTACATAACTATCCAGGTTTAATTGTAGTGTCCAACATCCAAATACTTTTGTTTTGTTCTACTTGCAATATTGCTTCTGGTATGTATATATACTTGTATACTTCTTATAAAATACTTATATTTTAAAAAGTATATTTTTAGTTCAGAGCACTTCGGACCCTTAACGTTTATAGTTGTATACCATGTAAGGTTCGGTGTACTTAGTTCACTATAAACAATATCTTTGATACCAATTTGTCACACCCCCAAACCGAAACGACGAAAACGTTCGAGAGTAAAGGACGTCATGTACAATATCACAACAACTGCATCATAGTAATCAAATAAACACAACCACATTGAAATATAGATATTTACATCTTTTTGAAACATAGTTTGTATACATCAAAAGTATAGCAAAATATAAAATACGTGACTCTATACGCTCAGTCTTTTCAAAAAAGCTACGGGAGTACATATCTACTGATTTCCTAAGAATACAAGTGATTTTGAAAGAGTACCAGCATAAAGTTGGTGAGTTCATAAAAGTGTTTTTGTAATGAAAACTTGTCATTGAATCTGTAAAAATGTTTGTATGCATCCCAAGAAAATCCAATATTTTTCAACATGTATGATTGTTACTGTGTTTTGTTGTAGAGTATAAAATACTAGTTCGTATGCTTGGTTAACACCAGCTGTATTGCATAATGTTGTTTTGAATGAAACCCGTTGTATGAAAACCCTGGCTACCACCAATAATGAATAGAATGTTATGTTTGAAAACCCTGGTTACCTCCAGTACGTATAGTAGTTTCATTTCTTAAAATAAAATCATGTTTTGTATCCTATGGAATCCTACAGTAATATATAGTAGTTCTATTAATTAAAATAAAACTAATGAATAATGAAATACCGGAAACAAATGTTATTTTATACTATTGTGAGTCGTATAACCATGCTTGATATGACTGATGACCTCTGCGACGTTCTTCAGGCGTCAGACGGTATGATATTTGTCACCCTATACATGTCTGCCTAACTGTAGCTAGTAGTTCAGGTGTGGGATTTTTAGTCCTGAATACATTTATTCACAAACCTCACACTCTCCATCCAGGAGACTCTAATTACACTAAATGATAGGATTTAGTCTGTACCCCAAAGGGTACAATTGAAGAGATGTCTCCCAATCCCGTATTAACTAGTTTACGTATGGTTCTGTATTGTTCCCTTGAATTTAAATTCGTTTGTATGCTTTTTAGAGTAATAATAATTATACTTAAATAATTATTTAGTGTTGTACTCCTGAATCCGAAATTAGTAATGTATATCATAAACTGAGTCCGCCATAGTTTATATGTTTGTTAATGTATAAGCTCTGGATTTGTAAAACTGTGCATTGTAATCCCAAACTATACCTATTATAGTTTGCATGTGTGTTAAGTACTCGGTTCATGTATTGTTTCCAAAACTATGCAATTATAGTTGTGAGTTAAAAACTTCCCTTATGTTCAGCGTGTTACAAAAGGGATAAAATATCTAAATATTTTTTCAAAATATGAAAATCTTTTTGGTTGAATCAATTACATAAGTTTTAAACCTCTTGAAATTCTTTTGTATAGGTTCACAAAATCATTTGTGTTTGACTTGTATTCTCTCCATTGAAAACGTTAAAAATAGTAAAAGTGGAGGGGTATGAACTTAATGTTGGTTTCATGATGGTGTCAGACTGTGAAACTGGAATGAGGACCCTCGAGTTGTTGTACGCATAATTAACGGAATCCTAATAATAATTAAGCACATATACGCGTATTATTAGCGAAACCATTAATTAAAGTGTTGGAAAACACTTGCTTTTAGTTTAGGAATGTGACCGAGACTCGATTGAATCGGAAAAAGCAGGTTTTCAGCTAAGTTAATAGCTTAGGGTGGTTTGCGGCCGTGAACTGTTCTCGGCCGTGAAAAGTTTTAACCCCTTGAATGGTTTACGACCCTTGAAGGGTTTACTACATGTTCTTGGTGTTCTTGGCGAAAATACGAATGTTTGAAGGATTTACGGCCGTGAACTCAAGAATGAGGAGTGTTTGGTTTGATTGTTTGATGCTCTAAAACAAGTTCTAAGGTGGGTTGGATGAATTTTTGGATGATAAATGAGAGTGTTCTTGAGTTTTCGGCTGGGAGTTTTAGAGAGAGAAAGTAGTGTTTTCGG